>NW_006286677.1:2089994-2090763 GCF_000327345.1 Myotis davidii | reverse complement strand
ATACATATATATATATATATATAACTCTTAAATTAATAGCATAAAAAAGCTCATTGCTATTTGAAGTCAACTTCTAAAGTTCAAGGAAATTTCCTCCTTTGTGCTTAACACTAACTTTTCAGTATTTTTATACTTGAGATGATAGTAATTAATTCCACTGCCTAGAACCTAAGAAAAGAAAAAGAGTGTGAAGTTGTTTCTTTAATTTACTATGTTTGCTTATTGTGCTTTTTAAAAAAGAATGTTTAGCCCTCGCCAGTTTGGCTCAGGGCATAGAGCATTGGCCTGCGGACCGAAGGGTCGCGGGCTCAATTCTGGTCAAGGGCACATGCCTGGGTTGCAGGCTTGATCCCCAGTACGGGTGTGCAGGAGGCAGCCAATCAATGATTGTCTCTCATCATTGATGTTTCTCTCTCTCGCTTCTCTTCCTCTCTGAAATCAATAAAAATATCCTATCTAATAAAAGAGAAACATGGTAATTGGTGTACGACTGCTACCCTTCCCATTGGCTAATCAGGGAGATATGCAAATTAACTGCCAGCCAAGATGGCGGGCGGCAGCCCAGGCAGCTTGAAACTAACATGAGGCTTGCTTGCTTCAGTGACGGAGGAAACCAATGTTCCCCGCCTGCTGCTGCAGGCCTCTGAGCCTGCAGTTTAAGAAACTATGTAACAAACATAGAAGCTAAACAAATCCCCAGAAACCTGCTTTCAGCAAGCTGGGATCTCAGAGCTGGAGTCAGAGCTGGAGTTATACATTGTTTCAATTA
>NW_006286677.1:2087276-2089113 GCF_000327345.1 Myotis davidii | reverse complement strand
CTTCTCTGTGCGTGACAGGGGGCAGCGCCCCAACCCCCTGATTGGCCCTGCTCTGTGTGTGACAGGGGGTGGCACCACAACCTCCCCATCGACTCTGCCTTGAGTGTGACAGGGGGCGGTGCCCCAACCCCCCAATCAGCCCTACCCTGAGCATGACTAAGGGTGGCATCACAACCTCCCAATCCACCCTGCTCTGTGCATGGCAAGGGACAGTGCCCCAACTCCCCAATCTGCCCTGCTCTGAGCCCAAACAGGGGCTGCACCTAGGGATTGGGCCTGCCCTCTGCCACCCAGGAGCAGGCCTAAGCCAGCAGGGCATTATCTCCCAAGGGGTCCCAGACTGTTAGAGGGCACAGGCTGGGTTGAGGGACCCCCCCTTCCCCCCGAGTGCACAAATTTTTGTGTACCGGGCCTCTAGTATAAAATATAAAAATAAATAAAAAGAATCTTTATTGTTGAAAGTATTACATATGTCCTCCTTTCCCCATTGACCCCCTCTAGCCCACCCACTTCCCCCACTCTAAGCCTTCACCACCTTATTGTCTGTGTCCATGAGTGATACATATATGCATACAAGTTCTTTGATTGATCTCTTCCCATCCACTCACCCACTCCACCTTACCTCTGAGATTCCACAATCTGTCCCATGCTTCCATGTCTCTGGATCTATTTTGTTCATCAGTTTATTTTGTTCGTTAGATTCCACATATGAGTGAGACAATATGATACTTGTCTTTCTCTGACTGGCTTATTTCACTTAGCATTTTTTTTAATAAAAAATAGGTGTTGACTTTTATCCAGTGCTTTTTCTGCCTCTGTTGATATAATCATGTGATTTTTGTCTTTCAATTTGTTTGTGATGTATCACATTTATTGATTTGCAAATATTGTACTAGCCTTGCATCCCTAGAATAAATCCCACTTGGGTGTGGTGTATGATCTTTTTAATATATTGCTGGATCCAATTTGATAATATTTTGTTGAGGATTTTAGTATCTATATTCATCAGGGATATTGACCCGTAATTCTCTTTCTTTGTAGTGTATTTATCTGGTTTTAGTACTAGGATAATGCTGGCCTCATAAAAAGAGCTTGCAAGTGTCTCTTTCTCTTGGATTTTTTGGAATAGTTTAAAGAGGATAGATGTTGATTCTTCTTTGAATGTTTGGTAAAATTCCCCTGTGAAGCTGTCTAGACCAGGGCTTTTGTTAGCTGGGAGTTGTTTTTTATTACTGCTTCAGTTTCATTAGTTGTTATTGGCCTCTTCAGGTTTTCTGATTCTTCCTGATTTGAGTTTTGGAAGATTGTATTTTTCTAGGAATTTGTCCATTTCATCCACATTGTCCAGCTTGTTGGCATATAGCTGTTCATAGTATTTTCTTACAATCCTTTGTATTTCTGTGGTGTCAGTTTTACTTCACCACTTTCATTTCTGATTGTATTAGGGTGCTTATATGTTTACCAGGGTTAGATCCCTTATTCGATCAATCCCTTTAGTGTTATGTAGTGACCTTTATTGTCTCTTGTGATGGCCTTCATTCTGAAGTCTATTATGTCAGATATGAGTATTGCTGCCCCAGCCTTTTTCTGTTTCAATTTGCATGAAATTTTTTTCCATCCCTTCACTATTATCCTGTGTGAGTCTTTTGTTCTGAGGTAGGTCTCTTATAGACAGTATATATTTGGGTCATATTTTCATATCCATCCAGCTACCCTATGTCTTACACTTAAGGTTATTATTGATAGGTACTTATTATTGCCATTTTAATTCTTTATGCCTGTGTTTCTCTCTCTATATATTTATTATTATTACAGAAGCCCATTTAGATTTTCTTGT
>NW_006286677.1:2083595-2087225 GCF_000327345.1 Myotis davidii | reverse complement strand
TGTAGGATTTTTTGTCTTTTAATTTTTGGCATTTTAATTATGATGTGTCTGGGTATGGGCCTGTTTAGGTTCTTGCTTGGGTTTCTCTGTGCTTCCTGAATTTGTGTGACTTTTTCCTTCACACAGAAGCTTAGGAAAGCTTTCTGCCATTATTTCTTCAAACAGGTTCTCTATCTCTTGTTCACTTTCTTCACCTTCTGGTACTCCTATAATGCAAATATTGTTACACTTCATGTTGTTCCACAGCTCTCTTAAGCTGTCCTCCTGTTTTTTAATTTTTTTTTCTTTTTGGTTCTCTGATTGAGTGGGTTTTTTTCTAGCCTGTCTTCTAATTCACTGATCCAATCCTCAGCTTCCCCTAATCTGGTGTGTATTCCTTCCAATGTGTTCTTTATTAATACTGTCATTCTTTATTTCATAGTTACTATGTATTTTCTCATGCATCATTTCCACCATTATTCTGCACTCTATATCTGATAAATTTATTATCTCCATTTCATTTATCTCTTCTGGATAATTCTCTTGTTCTTTCATTTGGAGCTTTTTTTTATCTCCCCATTTTAATGGGCTGCCTGTTTGGGTTTGTGTCTACATATTAAGTAGATCTCAATCTCTAATGCAGAACAGGACAATGTCAGATGCTGTTTGAGACCCTGTTTGGAACTATTAGTGATTCACAGCTTGTGGCTTCCTCTGCTGGGGCTGGGTGCATTTGGAAAGGACCAAGATTTACACCAAGACCTGCTTTTCCTAGCCCTGGGACCAAAAGGAGATGAGGCAAAGACTCAAAGCCTCCAAAGACTCACCTCTGCTTGCAGTCTGATTATTATTCAGTTTAGATTAGCTTCAGGCTATTGACCACAGGGTGGGGCAAGAGGTTTTCCAATAAGGTGGGACAATTGCTTCTGCCTGCAGGCTGATTGTTATTCTCAATTTCTTAATGGGCCTCAGAAACTCCACAAGGTGGGGCAAGGGGTTTTCCAATAGGTTGGGGCAATTGATTCCCACCCCAGGCAAAAGCTGCCTGGATGGTAAAGGTATGCCAGAGAAAGATGTCCTCTTCAGTATGAGAGAATGTCTCAGCACAGGAAACCGGATGTCTGCCTTCTGAGGTCTAACCCCAGAGCCCCCAACCTTGGCTTCTGTTCACACAATTCCAGTCCACTCTACCCTCCTTCTGCTAGAGCCCAAGGTGAGTGGTTGCACATGAAATTTTGTGCATTGGCCCTTTAAGGAGGTCCCTGCATTTCCAGCCATCTTTCCCAGGCAGACAGCAACCCTGCTGCTGTTCACAACCAGATGTTTTGTGGGCACCTTTCTCAGTTCCAGTGCACTGGGCTGGGAGGCCAAGCTTGGAGTTTATACCTCAGAATTCTCAGTGGAAACGCCATAGAGCTGAGATATCTCTCTGGACCTTCAGCTGCTGTCTTTGGGATCCCAGCCAACCCTTGTGCACCTCTGTACCTCTTACCAGACTCTATGCAGTCTCCCCTTCTGTCCTTGGTTATCAGGGTTGTCTCCAGCTTGTCTTCAGTTGATTATTCAGATGGTTTTTCTGTATTTTAATTGTAATTCCAGTTTTGTCCTGAGAGTGTGTCAGTGTAGCTTCCACTTGCTCTGTCACCATTTTGGAATCCTCCTTATTGTATTTTATTGTGACTATATCGCTTGGCTTGCTTTTCTCTTTGATAGCTTTCTGCCTTGAATCTGTTAGTATCAGTTGACATTTTAAAAATAATTGTAGAGCATGAATAGTCTCTAACATAGTGATACTCAGCACAGAGCTTGGCATAATAGTTACTGATACATTAACTGGGTCCTTTCTTTTGAGTTCTTCAAAATGCAGGGAGCAGCATCATTTTACAATTTGGTAAAGATGAGTTTATACATCTGAAAACATTGACATATTGAGGACAATCTGTTCCTTAAATCCCTAAGCAGGAAGCAGTCAGCACAGTGAGTTGATACCTGCTTACCACAAAGAAGGCAGGGCCTAAAACATCTATGTGCCCTCACCCCCTACCAATGGTTGGCAAACTGCGGCTCGCGAGCCACATGCGGTTCTTCGGCCCCTTGATTGTGGCTCTTCAACCAAATACCACGTGCAGGTGCGCACATACAGTGTGATTGAAACTTCGTGGCCCATGCGCAGAAGTTGGCATTTTGTAGAAGAGCCACATTCAAGGGGCCAAAGAGCCGCATGTGGCTCGCGAGCCACAGTTTGCCAACCACTGCCCTAGGCCATTAGGAACATTTGGACAGTAGGCAGAGTGTCTATTTTTTCAGTGCAACAGGTTTTAGTAAAGAAATGCAATGGTTTCACAGTGGATGTGGACGTAACAAAAATTCCTTTTCTTTTTCTTTTTTTCCTTTATTGATTAATGTATTACATATGTGTCCTTAACCCCCCATTGCCCCCTCACCTCCCTGCTCATGCCCTCACCCCCCTAGTGTCTGTGTCCATTGGTTATGCTTATATGCATGCATACAAGTCCTTTGGTAGATCGCTTCCCCTTACCCCCACCCTCCCCTGCCTTCCCTCTGAGGTTTGACAGCCTGATTGATGCATCTCTGTCTCTGGATCTGTTTCTGTTCATCAGTTTATGTTGCTCATTATATTCCACAAATGAGTGAGATCATGTGATATTTATCTTTCTCTGACTGACTTATTTCACTTAGCATCATGCTTTCCAGGTCTATCCATGATGTTGCAAATGGTAGGAGTTCCTTTTTACGGCAGCATAGTATTCCATTGTGTAGATGTACCACAGTTTTATGCTGATGGGCACTTAGGCTATTTCCAAATCTTAGCCATTGTAAATTGTGCAGCTATGAACACAGGGGTGCATATATCCTTTCTGATTGGTGTTTCTAGTTTCTTGGAATATATTCCTAGAAGTGGAATCACTGGGTCAAATGGGAGTTCCAGTTTTAGTTTTTTGAGGAAACGCCATACTGTTTTCCACAGTGGCTGCACCAGTCTGCATTCCCACCAGCAGTGCATGAGTGTTCATTTTTCTCCGCATCCTCGCCAGCACTTGTCATTTGTTGATTTGTTGATGGTAGCTATTCTGACAGGTGTGAGATGGTACCTCATTGTCGTTTTGATTTGTATCTCTCAGATGATTAGTGACTTTGAGCATGTTTTCATATGTCTCATCGTCTTCTGTATATCCTCTTTTGAAAAGTATCTACGTATTTAGGTCCCTTGCCCATTTTTTGATTGGATTGTTTATCTTCCTTTGTTAAGTTGTATGAGTTCCCTGTAAATGTTGGAGATTAAACCCTTATCAGAGATAACATTGGCAAATATGTTCTCCCATGCAGTGAGCTTTCTTCTTGTTTTGTTGATGGTTTCTTTTACTGTGCAGAAGCTTTTTATTTTGATGTAGTCCCATTTGTTTATTTTCTCTTTAGTTCGCAATACCCTAGGAGCTGTATCCGTGAAGAAATTGCTTTGGCATATGTCTGAGATTTTGTTGCCTTTGGACTCTTCTAGAATTTTTATGGTTTCCTATCGTACATTTAAATCCTTTATCCATTTTGAGTTTATTTTTGTGCATGGTGTAAGTTGGTTCTTAGCGGAAATGGTTTTAGGTTTTGCACATTGAGTATGATGTTGGCTGTAGC
>NW_006286677.1:2083034-2083531 GCF_000327345.1 Myotis davidii | reverse complement strand
AGCGAACGTACCTCAATCAGATTGAGGACGTTTTTAGCAAAGGCCAGCTTAGGAGTACCCTAATTAAGTTAATAACAATGTACCTACTTATATAGTTTAAGTTTAAAAAATTTGGCTCTCAAAAGAAATTTCAATCATCGTACTGTTGATATTTGGCTTTGTTGACTAATGAGTTTGCCAACCACTGCAGGCCTAGGAGCTGTATCGGTGAAGATATTCCTTCAGCATATGTCTGAGATGTTGCTGCCTGTGGATTCCTCTAAGATTTTTATGGTTTCCTGTCTTCCGTTTAAGTCCTTTATCAATTTTGAGTTTATTTTTGTGTATGGTGTAAGTTGGTGGTCTAGTTTCTTTCTTTGTTTCTTCGTTTCTTTGTTTCTTTGTTTCTTTCTGTCTTTCTTTGTTTCTTTGTTTCTTTCTTTTTTTTTTTTTTGCGTGTATCTGTTCAGTTTTTCCAACACCATTTATTGAAGAGAATATCTTGATTACATTGTATT
>NW_006286677.1:2080820-2083013 GCF_000327345.1 Myotis davidii | reverse complement strand
GAAGTATTTGTTCTTGATCTGTGAAAAATGCAGTTGGTATTTTAATGGGGATTGCATTGAATCTATAGATTGCCTGGGAGATTATGGACATTTTAATGATGTTGATTCTACTATTCCATAAACAGTATATGTTCTTCCATCTGTTTATGTCTTTCTGTATCTCTTTTTTCACTGTCCTGTAGTTTTCTAAGTACAGGTTTTTTACCTCCTTAGTTAAGTTTATTCCTAGGTATCTTAATCATTTTGGTGCAATGGTAAATGGGATTATTTTTTAATCTCTCTGTAAGTTCACTATTGGTGTATAAAAATGCCATAGATTTCTGGGTGTTAATTTTGTATCCTGCTACATTGCTGAATTCATTTATTAATGTGTGTAACATATATTGCTGTTGTAATCCAACCCACTTCTGATTTTACTTTTTAAATAACATTTACCCAGTTGTTTTCATACAGAAAAGTATAAAGAAGAAAAAACTGCCCATCATCTCACTCTTAGAGAACCCATCTCAACATTTAAAAACAAAAGTAGTATTTTTCATGACTTAAAATTCAATCAGTATAGATAGGAACAAAATGAAGCAAATGCTTCCTTGGTTTTATTTGTTAGGTCATTTCAGATTCTACCTGAGGATAGCGCCAGATATGTCCCTAAGAAGACACCAGATTTAAGAATAAAAGAACATATGTCAAGAAGAACCTAGAAAGTGGCCATGGTGATAACAGACAACATAATGCTCCTTATAAAATCACTCCTAGATATTAAGAGAAGGTGGCAGACTTTCAGAACACCAGAAAGTGAAGACCTGTTAGATGTCAGAATAGACAGGAAAGCTTTGATGAGCATATTTGAAATTATCATAAAGATAGCAAAGAGCCTTGGCTAGTGTTGCTAAGTGGTTAGAGTGCCAGCCAGCACCCCAGAGGGTTTCGTGTTTGATTCCCAGTCAAGGGAATGTACCTGGATTGCAGGTTCGATCCCAAGCCCCAGTCAGGGCATGTATAAGCAGCAACCAATCACTGTGTCTCTCTCACATCAATGTTTCACTCTCTCCCCCTCCATCACTTTCTTCTTCTCTCTCTAAAAAAAAATCAATGGAAAAAAATATCCTCGGGTGAGGTTACCAAACGAACAAATAATGACCTTCTCTCAGTGGTGGATAACGTATGAACAAGAAAGCAGTGATTGCTTCCATCCACTTACAGGACAGAGATTACAGGGTCAGTTGGCCACATCAAAGTGAACTAAATGCACAACTTGTATGTGATCAGTTTTGAGCAATTAAATAACACTTTTATTAAAAATGATAATAGCTTTGAGCAACCTCTAAAATATTCTTTTGGTAATGAGTTTTATGATAGATACTGGCCAGACTTTCATATTATGGCATATAGGTATTAAATCAAAACTAGGATCTATATTTTCCTTCCATCGAGTAGTAGATGATAATGTGATTGTGTGTTTCTTGACCACGCCTTTAAGGTGGATCATAATTCTGTTTCATCTCTGACATTATCTCTCCACAGAGCTTGAAATTCACACCACCTTCCAGAGCTCTGAAATCACCGTGGGATCACGACTTTTTTATTCATGATGGCGTCATAGACAACACAGCCCCAGACTTCATAGCGTTCAAGTCACATTTTATTTTATCCTGGGGAAGTATTATCTCTCTCTTGGAACACATCGAGAAGTTCCTCAGGGAATATGCAATACCGGAAGTCAAAATCAAAGGGAACAGTTTGGTAGCCCTCCTTCCAGAGTTTGAGCTGAAGAATAAACTTACCAGAAATGACCTCCTCTCAGTGGTAGAGAACCCTCTCCCCATCCAAAAGATGTTAACTGTTCCTGGCCAGAGATACAAAGGGCTAGGTGGGAAGTTAAATGCTGCCAGCAAGATCCAAGCCACCTGGAAATGCTACAAAGCAAGAAAATACTTCCACGTGTTTCGCCAGCAGAAGTGGGCGTCGGGTGTGATTGCCATCGCGTGGCTCTTGCATTGCCATAAGACACGACTGATGAAGATCCTGAAGGAGTCACGTGAGAGACACCTGCAGAATTTCCGCATTCGAGCCAAGGTACACAAGGCCGCCAGCTGTTAAGGCAGACTCTTTTTCTAAACATTTCTTGCTTGAACGATTGCCATAAGTTGTCTCTTTATCTGTCCTTTCTCTCTCCAACGACCCTCCCCCTCC
>NW_006286677.1:2073320-2078320 GCF_000327345.1 Myotis davidii | reverse complement strand
CAGTTTAAATAAATGCATAATAAATCTGAAAATCTCCCCTATTGCCGTAACTTTTGTTTGTTAACAACATAATAACCCATTTTAAAGAAAAATGGCCAGTCGTGTCTTTTCCTAGAGATACGAACAAGCTCAGATATTTTTCTCAACTAAGCATTTAAAATGCCCCATTACACTGTTTCACACAAGAGTTATACTTGGGCTTTGATAAAATAGTATTTGTTTCTACAATCTGTACTCTAGGTTTTATAAATGGCTTGTGGAAATTAAATTAATTTTGAGTAACATTAAACTGTCATCTCATACCTATCCCACAGACATAATTCTCAAACTATACCTTTAAAAAAAGGATTATGGTGTGTCTTTTTCTTATGGGCCACTTCCCCTGGGAACACTTGACGAAGATTTCAGCCAGTCACAACATGGCTACTTTGTCCTGCACCAAGGACTTGCCTGTTTAATTCACAAAAATAGAAGTGGCTGAAAGTGAAGCAATTTTTCTCTCTAAATACACGCCCCTCCCCCCCTCCCCCACCTCCCATCTATTCAATACAGTCATTCTGTTTCGAGTTTAGGCAGCTTCAATAATAAATATCTGTTGGTAGGAGTGTAAGGTCCAGGTAGGCATTTAATACAAGTTTCAGCCTTGTCCTCTTTCTCTGTTTCCATAGGAAATTTGCAATCAGTTCTGGTATAGAATTAGCCCTGGAAATTATTACATCATGCCACTAGCCAATTGGGGCTGCGCTGATTTGTTTGAACCCTAAAAATGAACTTTCAGTAGCTGATGACTGCCTAATTTATTGCAGTTGTAGGCATTTATGCAGTTTTGCACACACAGGAATAATGGCACTTTCCAAACCAAAAGGATGGCCTTTCAGGAACCTTTTTTTATTATTATTGATTTCAGAGAGGAAGTGGGGAGAGAGGGGGGAGAGAGAGAGAGAGAGAGAGAGAGAGAGAGAGAGAGAGAGAGAGAGAGAGGAAAGGAGAGAGAGACAGTGATTGGCTGCCTCCTGCGTGCCCCTTACTGGGACTGAACCTGAAACCCGGGCATATGTCCTGACTGGGAATCGAACTGTGACCTCCTGGTTCATGAGTTGACGCTCAACCACTGAGCACACCAGCCGGGCTTAGGAACATTGTGACCACCAAATATGTATCATATATTTTAAAATCTGTGGCTTGATAATACGATCATAAAGACAGTTACACATTGCGAAGTAACCCCTTTGAACGGAGGAGTGATGAAACACAATTGACATATATTTTGGGTACTATTCCTAGATGTAACAGAGAGCTTAGCTATTTTTAACCAACAGGAGTGGTGGGATCCTGTTGATTAATTGTACAAAGAAACTAATCACTTTGTAATTTTATAAGATTATAAAAAGTCATTCTTTCTAGATTATGTAGGCTGATCTCTTAATAAGATAGTTCATATTTTTATCATTTTTTATTAATGAAATATAATTATAGCAAAATAATCTACTATGGTTCATATCAGGAATAGAATACTAGGGTCTATTTTAAGTAAAATCTATCAGTCAAATAAGAAAGAACTGCAACAAAGAATTCTAATTCCTCTAGAAAAGCAGAGGTCCAAACAAAACCTGCAAGCTAATCTGCTTCCAGTTTCTTTGGCCAAGTTTTTCCCCTACTTTTAATTTAACCCCGTGCGTCTTTATTGCAGTGCATCACTTGGTGCTACACTTAAACTCAGTGGCATTTTAAAATAAGATGACAGTAAATGAGATGTGCCAAGTATGGGGCTCAGATGCCATGAGCAGGTATGTGAGGCCGCTGCCAGCCAATTACACCCCCAGTGTTGGGTTTCCTCCCCCACTTCTCTTCCTCCTTTAAAATAAAAACAAGGGATATACCAAGATGGGATTTTCTCTTTTTCTGTATGTAATCTTTTTTTTTATTGCTAAATGATTTAACGGCTAAAAGCAAGGTATATAGTTCATCTCATTCCCCCCTTTCTGCTTTATTTCAGGAAATTATCCTTAGGGCTATCACAACTAGTGATCTCCAAGGTACTCCATTCTATAAAATTACGGATCCTGCTATTGTGAAAAACAACATTTTCTGCTGTTCTATGCCGTCACAAATACCTAAAAGATAGAAAACTTACTTGTGTGCACAACTGTCCGGACCCTGAACTGAGAAAGCCACAGATGCTCCTGAGAGGGTTGCTTCCTAACTCGACTCCCTCTCTCCAGGAGATGAGAACTTGCGCTCACCTTCATTTGTGAGCAGGGCCAGGGTAGAGGAACACAGCCAAGAGTGTTAGATCTGAAATCACATTTTTACTGCGCCTCCAAGCACATTGGCACCTTTCTACCTTCTCATTTTTAAGTTGACAAGTCAAAGACAAGATACACTCTGTTCCTTTCCACCTCGGGGCTGGGAAATCAGGACTTTTAATCAGATCTTTGCAGTCTTCAACATGTATTTTGGCAAGTAGTATGGAATCCATAGTTTAGCTGTGGGGTTGCCATATTAATTCCCGAGACAGATGTACTGCCAAGATCTCCCAGACAGCATTTCCCAGAAACATCTAGGTCTTTTGGGATCAGGAACAAAGTACACTTAACTTTCACGTTTATTTATAGCCCAAATTAAAATGAAAACATATTTGTATTCATCCATGTTGTATTCATCCAAGTAAGCCAACTCAACAGTCATCCGCTGATTAGATCAGCGTTGGCCCCATGACCCTGTAATATTAAATCACCCAGTTGGTCCTGAGCTGTCTCGTGTTGTACCACGAAATACAGAAACAGCATTAAACTGGTTGTCAATTGACTAGCCCCTGGGCTTTCTAGGAAATGAATTAACATTAAGATATGCTCGCCTGGCCCTAGCCAGTTTGGCTCAGCAGATAAAGCATTGGCCCATAGACTGAAGGGTCCCGGGTTCGATTCTGGTCAAGGGCACGTACCTCGGTTGCAGGCTTGATCCCCCGCCCTGATTGGGGAGCATGCGGAAGGCACCCAATCAATGTCTGTTTTTCTCTCTCTCTGTCTCTCCCCCTCCCTTCCACTCTTTCTAAAAAATCAGTGGGAAAATATCCTCAGGTGAGGATTAACAACAAAAAGATATGCTCTCCCAGCCACAGTAGCTCAGTGGTTGGGCATCTACCTATGAACCAGGAAGTCACAGTTCAGTTCTCCTTTGGCTCAATCCCCAGTAAGGGACATGCAGAAGGCAATAAGTAGGTTATATCTCTAGATACTCACCATATTAGAAAATAAAACTGATTAACTTAAAATGTTTAAAATAGTAATAAATAAATCCATCACTAATTTTAACCTAAGTAACGTAATTTTATTTTTTCTTTAAAAGTTTATTTTCCATTCCAAAACAAAACAAAAAAAATAGAAGAATGGCATAGGTCGGCAAGTTAGCAAATCTCTTAATAGAACATATTTGAGTTCTTAGATATATTTCTGTATTCAGTCTATTGCAATTTGTTGTTTTGGTTGAAGCATATGAAGAAAACCTGGCCCTACACAGATAAGTATTTGGAAAAGGGAATAATATGTTTTTTACAGCCTTTTCAGATAATTGTGTACATTCTTCTTGGATTTTATACCAAAATTCAACAATAATAATTCTTAAGTGTTAGTTGCAATGTGAAATCTGAAATCACATCAATAAACTTTTTGTGTTTTATGAGACAATAAGGTTAAAAAAGGCAAATACCATCTTGGTATCATTTTGAAAATAGTTTGACCTTACAGACCTCCCAAAAGGGTCCCCAGACCACACTTTGAGAATCACTGGCTTCTGTTGCATGCAATGCATGCCAGCCACTGACAAAAAGTTTAAACAAAGGAAAGTCCTCACCCTTTTGAAAAGAAGGTCTTCAGAACCACACTGAATCCATTTGGCAGGTTTGGTTTGAGAACGTTTTTAAAACTCTAAAAATATTCAAGTACCTCCTGTGCTTTCTACATCCTCATCACAAAATTCCCAAACCCTCCTCACCACCTCCCAAAACACAGCTCTCAGCTTTATTTTCAACAAACTGGCACTGGATGTCTATACATATATAAGTGTCCCTCCAACCGTCCGACTGGTTGCTATGACACACACTGACCAACAGGGGGAAGATGCTCAATGCAGGAGCTTCCGTGACACGTACTGGCCATTTACAAAGAAACAGCACCCTGGACCTGGTGCTGACAAAGCAATACTCAGTTTCCCCCAAGTGGGACACAGGCCCACCACCACCCTGGAGCAACAGCCCACCAAATTGCAGCCAATACTGCCAAGACCCCATGGTGCAAAATGTGGCCCACAGCCCAGCCCAGCCCAGAAACAGTGGCTGTGGGCACCAGGTAATGATGTCACATAGCAACACCCGGTTTCCTCTCCCTAGCCACTAGCCTCCTTGGAGTTTCTTCAGCCCAGGAACACGACTTGCTTTATAGCCAGGTGAAAACATTTTACACTTTAACCAAATGTCTATGACACGTTTTCACATGCCTCATCTCATTTGATCCTCACAGAAGTCCTGGAGTAGGTAGATAGGGGACTTAGTAGAATCCTATTTTCTTTTCATTAGCTGGAAAACGGAGATTTGGAAAGTTTAGAAACTTGACCCAACTGAAAAGAAGTAAAAAATGATAGACCTTGAAAATGACCAGGTTTTTTCATTGCGCAGAATATAGTCAAACACTGCTGCAGTTAAATATTTTACCCTTTGTTCTCCCTGCATGATCTACAATAATAATCTGCTTTATGTTGATATTTTCTGCTGTGTTGCTGACAATTACCTGAAAGAGAAGTTGGGGTGCTTCACTGGTCTGGAAAAAGTCTAGCTAAGTCAGAAAGCAGGTCTAATTAAGCAAGTTTATTCTATATTTATGAAAGGCTAAGTTGACTCATGCATGTGCGATACATATAAACCTCTCACTGGCACCAATTGCACATGTGTGTTTTGATCTGTCATTGTCGATCTTGAATTTGGTTGACACTTCTATTATCGAGCA
>NW_006286677.1:2047933-2071187 GCF_000327345.1 Myotis davidii | reverse complement strand
TCAGAGGAGTGTGTATGGGAGTGAGGGTGGGAATGGGAATAAAGATGAAGGTAGAAATGAAGAAGGAGAAATGACAGCCAGTATGAGCATAATTGAACTATTGATGAGTATTCTTGATTCAGTAGAGGACCAAAGTACTTGGATAACTTTAGAGAGGCAGTTTGTGGGTACCCTTCTTTGATGTAAAGCAGAGGCATAACTTTTGGAAAAAAAGATGGAATATTCTATCAAACTAGGAATATTTTGCAGGTGCTGAAGATGGCCATGAGGAAAGAGGCTGAGTTCCCTCTATAGTGATAAGGAGGAGAGAGTGCCCCTGTAGGCCAGTGTTTTAAATATGTTTTTTAATTGATTTTTAGAGAGAGAGGAAAGGAGAAGGAGAGAGAGAAACATTAATGAGAGAGAAATATCAACTGCTTGCCTCCTGCACGCCTCCTACTGGGGATCAAGACCGCAATCTGGGCATGTGCCCTGACCAGGAACCAAACTGGTGACCTCTTAGTTTTCTCAACCACTGAACCACACCGGCCAGGCCGCTGTTGTTTTATTCTATGCAGATGAGGACCTAGAAAAGCTACAGAGCCCACTGGCCATTCTTTGAATTTCCTAGAAATTCTTCAGATCAGGGAACCCAATTTTAAAAGAGTTGAAAGGAGGAGAGGAAATGATGAGAACACATGGCAAAAAGGGCTAGGAATTTCAGATTCTTTGAATAAGATCTTGAGACACATTTCACTCATTCATTTGACTGGGGATATCTCACTGTCTCTCTTTTAATGGAACTTGCAGTCTGTTTACAGAAGCCAGAGTAGTGCAGGGGAGAGGAGAGACATACAACCAGTAAACCAAAGAAACATATAATGACAACATGAGAAAAGGATAGCAGAGAAAGGGTGCAAGAGAGTGATCGTGAGGGAAGATTGAGAATTTTCTTAGAAAAGGGTGTTCCGACACATTTGACAGTGATGAGGGCCTATCAGCTGCATAAGCGAGAAGAACTGTACTTTGATAGCTCAAATATAATTTTATGTTTGTAAGAGTAAAGTTTGTAAAAATGAGGTTCCTTTTGAAAATTGCAATCTGGCTCAGCTGAAGTTAAGAAAGAAAAAAGATAACAGCAACAACAACACTTATCTAATGCTTATTATGAGTTCTTTTGGGGATTTTGGTCCTTCCTCATCTTTCAGTTAGAGTGAAAGAGGAGCAGGATATCTGAGAGAGGTGATGCGTACAGGGGGTAAGGGAAGGTAGAAAGTCATATTGGTTTGCTATCACCTTGTAACAAGTTACTATAAAGCAACATTGCAGCTCTCTGTGCCTTTCTTCCGCAGTCACATCTCTAACTCTACTCTTCTTCCTCTCTCTGTCTTCCACTTTTAAGAATGCTTGATGACATTGGGCCCAGCCAATCTCCTTATTTTAATGTCAGCTGATTAGCAGCCTTCATTCCATTTGCAACTTTATTTCCCCTTTACCATGTCACCTAACATATTCACAGATTCCAGGGATGGGGACAAGAACATCTTTGAAGGGTCATTCTTCTGCCCATTACAAAATTGGAAATAAGTCTTAAGAGTGGCAAAGGCTCTTTGTCCCTTCTGTCGTTCTCTGCTCACACTTGGAGAGTCTTGTTTTCTCTATTTTATGTAACCACATTTGTCACAGGAGCTAAATCTGTAGTATCTGAACTGTATAATAACTTATAGTTTTATGCAACCTTGGACAAGAGATAAGGCCCTTCCCCTGAGCTTCCCCATCTATAACATGGTGGGGTAGGAGGAGTGGGCTCTCAAAACTCCCCCAGTGTTTCTAGTCTGACCTTTGAAGTATCCCATCTTTGTAGATTATATTCCAAACTGTGATGACAGGAGCTAAATCTGTAGTATCTGAACTGTATAATAACTAGTAGGTTTATGCAACCTTGGACAAGGGACAAGGGACAAGGCCCTTCCCCTGAGCTTCCCCATCTATAACATGGTGGGGTAGGAGGAGTGGGCTCTCGAAACTCCACCAGTGTTTCTAGTCTGACCTTTGAAGTATCCCGTCTTTGTAGATTCTATTCCAAACTGTGATGGTTCATTGCCACTGGAACTGCTGAAGTTCCCAAAGCCAGAGCATCCTTGCTGGTAGTTTCCTGGTTAAGTCTTTGTTGTATTTAATATATGCCATAAGCATTAATGAGGTCTTTTCGCCTAGGAGTCATCTACTTTGTGGATATACAAAACATAAGAATAAATCTGATTTTTTAAAAAATTGACTCCCCACATCTGCTCTGCCAATGGCACTGTGCGTTGCATTGCATCTTGCCCAAGTAGAGTGGTCTGTTGCAACATACACAGAATTTGTTGTTCTTATAAGCTTTGGAAGTGCACATGCCTCACATTAAAATACCTATGTTTGCCCAGCACTTTACACTTTGCAAAATGTTTTCATATCTGTTACTTCATATGATTTTCTATAACAATGTTCTGAGATTGTTAATATGCAGTTCTTTAAAATGGGTGTATTTGTAGGTTTAACGGAGAAACCAGTTCTACCATACCCCGTAATTCTGTGTAGATACTTTATATGCATCCTTGATCAGTGGTAACAGAGGTACTAAATACTTTGTTTGGAAAACTAACTTCAAGCACTTGATTGAAACACAGATATATTCCTTCCTGTGCTGCAGAAAGTGACCAGACAGCCTTTATATTTCAAATTGGACAGCATCTTAATGAGACATCACACTGCCTTTTATCTTTACTTTCGAAAAGAAATGTGTTCATGGAATGCTCTCAGGCACTTTTCTTAATAGCACCTTATTTCTTTAGGCATTTTTTTTCTGCCTTCTTATGGTTTTAATATATGTTATTCATAATACCACTTTCTAAACATTTATTCAAATTATACATATGCAAAATCCCAAGTTACAATATTGCAACCACACACCAAGACAGCATTGTTTGTAGCTGTCTATATTAATTTTCATATTCCATGGAATGGCTCCCCAAATTATTTTAGAATTTAATAATTTTTCAAAAATAATTCCAACAACCCATTTGGCTTCCTGCCTCTTTAGATTATCTGCATAAAGCCAAAGGGAGACTTTCAGAGGAATTGTAAACTCATTTAATTTCCAGACGTCGTCTAGTGTTTAAACACTGACATCAAAGCAAGGAGCCAATTATCTGAGTTCATTTGATCTGAAGCCCTGTTGCCTGAATTGCTATAGTTTTTCCTTTCGCTGAAAAGGAAGCCTGTGCCATCTCAAAGATGCAGTATTTAAAATCACTTTATCTATGGCAGTTTAACTTGAAACATGTGTTTGGGCTCACTAACCACAAGGAGGCATTGAAGCATTTCTTCAAAATGTGAAAAGCAATTTTATTGAGAAAAAAAAAATGAGTTGCACCTACGGTTGTTGAATTTTGTGTAAGCCATTATACCTGATTGTGAGCACGCATGCCTTTAAAGTTCATGTTTTCACACACTTATATTTTTAACCCTGACGTATTAGCAGGAAGTGTTGTTGCTGCTGTCTGTTGCTGTGGACGATTTTTGGACAATAGTAACCCACGTGGGTTTTCCTTCTGCTCTGTTTCCACTGGACACGAAGGCAACCGGCAGGACTCTCGTTAGCACTGATAAAACACTGCACTGACCGCAAGACCCTTTGTTGCCCTTTAAAGGTTAAAAGTCCTTTTGACTGTGTGAGCAGAAGCATGTTTCTTTCACGTAAAGACATATTCCTGACAGCAAGAGGTTTCTCTTGAATTCTGTGTGTCAGTTTAGACTAACCCTGGGACACATATTCAAAATGCCCCATAGGAAGCATAAGTTAAAAAGCCAAAATTGTTCGTGTGTTTTTTAACCTGAGCATGATTTTTCTTACATGTTGTTTTGAACATTCATGTTAAATGTCAGAAAATTTCCCCATGTTTTCATAACCCTGATTCCCAGCAGCCTGGCCGGTATTGAAAAATACAGACCTCTGTCTGTTGCAGAAAGTGCTGCTTCGCACATCTCCCGGAGTAATGCTTACTCCCCTGGGGAGCGAGGGCCTCACTCTTGGGAGTGAGGCTGTTTCTGCAAGGTGCTCCAGAGAAAATTCTTCCCTGGAAACGTGAACGGTGACATTTGGAATCCTGGGTGTGCCATGTTGCCATCCTGATTTGCTCTTTCTGCGTTTTGACACCTCGTTTGCCTTTTAGGTTATACCCAGCCTGTGCGACAAAATATTGACAACTTCGACACGCAACAGAACATGCAGCTGGGGCGGCTGTGTGACATCACAGGTACAGTAAATGCTTTTACACAAATGACTCTTTGGAATGTTTATCAGTGGATGGGGATAAATTGTTTTTGAGGGGGTTTCTTTTGTTTGTTTTTGCTTTTTTTCTCTATAAGTAAAAGGATTAGATCTCTCATTTACTTGCAGGGCAATTGGATTTTTGTTTTAAAGAACAGATTTATAGTGAAGTCAACTTGAATTTAAAAAAATGACATCTTTAACCAATTTACTTGGGTAGTTTTCTAAATTCTCTTTGCTGCAGGTTTGGATAAGGATTTCTCTCCTGTAGCCCCAAATCTTCTTCGTTTACTAATTCTTGCAGGGAGTGAAATTACCATGTTTGTGCCAATATCCTCTATTATATTATCTGGGGAATGAGTGGAAGGTGGTATCAGAAATTAAAAGCATTGTGTCTTCATTGTAAGAATAAGAGGGAAATGAGGATAGATTTTCAAAAGATTTTATCTAATATGTAGCATCTAGTTATTAGAAAACAGAGGATGCCTAATAGAGGAAATTCTTAAGTACAAACCTGGAGTGATAGATACACCTTTGTAAAAGTCAAGTTCCAATACTGATTTGGTCACTTCCAAATCAGACACCACCTGGAGCCAGGAGCGACGGGTACAAGAATTTGACTGATGCCATTCAAAGCTAGGGTGCTGGCCAGGCTTAAAGAATAAAGGCTGCAAGGGCTAAGCAATACTAGTGAAGCAGTTTGGGATGTACTAGCCAAAATTCAGGGTTAAACAAAAACTAGGTTTTTATTAGTTACCAAATAAAAACTTCGTTTTGTTAAAAATATAATTGCTTTGGCCCTTATTTAAGCAAAACAAAGAAGGATTTTAAATTATCAATGACCAACTCAGCTGGCTCCCTAGAATGACATACTTTACATGCTTCACATATATTTCAGCATCATTATTATTTTATAAATGCCATTTAGTAACAAAAATACATCAGTACTTGAAATTTACAGTGTCCTAAAATAATAATAGTGTAATTGCTTTAATCTATTATCTAGGCACTAATATTGTTTTTCAGCCTTACAAAAATAAATTTAATGACTTGAGATTGATTTGTTAGTGCTGAGCTATTTCAACTAAAAACCTGACCGGGTGGAAACCACTGAAGTGCAGCAGAGGGCAGACTTTGCTCTAATTTACTTGAATTAATATTTTTCTTAGCTTTTCATATAGCACAAACCATCGCCAAAGAATTTCTTTACAAGAGATTCTCATTATTAGAAAAGACTTGAAAGTATTAAACTTCTATTTTAAATAATTCAATAATTCCATGTAGGTCTACCTGCAATGGGAAATATTGCTAATGAACATTTCTGAGAGATTATGAACCAAATGCCTTTTCTTGCTACACGATCTTCATGACACAGCAAGGCAATCCTAAAACCTCTCAAGAGGAGTAGTTAGACAAGGTACTTGATTGTGAAATAAGAAACTAAGAAAATGAGCAACAATCTTGTGGAAGAATAAATTACTATCTTTTAAATTCTATTTTTATGTTATATTAGTTTCAGGTGTACAACTCAGTGATGAGACATTTATATACCTTATGAAGTGATCACCCTGCTAATTCTAGTGCTCATCTGACACCATGCATATTATTGGATATATTCCTTATGCTGTAATTTACATGAGTATCTTTTTTTTAATTCCATTGATTCCTAGTAAAGGGTATTGATTTTTTTCTGTTTATTCAGGGGAAATAAAGATAACCTGATTGATCTTGTTGGTAAGACTTGTCATTCACATATTGGTCATGAAGTCAGAATGTCAGGTGGAGACGCAACGACTAGTATTTTCAATTTCTAGATGAGTTAAGCAAGAGAGTGATTGATATTGACTATTGCTTAGCAATCAAAGCAATCTTCATTTTCATATTAATTCCTTTCCAAAATTACCTGTCAATTTTGAATGTTTGTAGATTCACAGTCAAGCCACACTAATACTGGATATTAGTGTTAATGATATGTATTCCTTTGCCAGAAATGAACAGGAAAGGTGAAATTAGCAACATGATTTGTCATCATTTGTAACCTAGAAATTTTTTCCCAAGAAAAATTTAGTTTTCTGTTATTTTTATTTGTTTTTGTGTCCTTTATCAATACTTAAAAAAAATACTAGTGGTTTTTAAAACCACTAGTTTGGTAAGGCACTAGTCTCGTCTTAAAAACACAAGATTTGGAACAACTAGTTTGATCATTCAGCAATTTTACCACTGTCTCCTAAGTTAGTTTATTTTGAGGTTTATGGCATTTGGGTTCCCAAATTAAATAGGAGCCCCTCACGTAGTTACATTTATGGAGCACCAGGTCAGTTCGGAAGACTCTACTTCTAGTCACAGATGTTGTCTCAGGAGCGGGACATGTCTCCCAGATGCCGGGGAGCTCACTGATTGTGTGAGATGTTCCAGGTCCTGAATCTCTCCATTCTCCCAGATCCCTTCAGTCCACCCACAAGTACTTAGTAAGTGCCTCCTGCACACTCTATACTGTATCAGGACTTGGGAGAATATAAGAAAGAGTATGCACCTTACCTTTTAGGAGTTTGGAAAGACAAGATCAATAAGGCAGAAGAGCAGAGGATGTGATTCCATCGTGTTAAATCTTGAGGCATTGAGTAAAAGGAGCACAGGTGTGAAGGGCGCCGCGGGGAGTAACTGTTGGCTGGCCTAGGAAGGGTAAGCCGTGGAGGATATTTGTACTGTCTGTTGAGCACCTACTATGTGACAGATACGGCACCGGGTGCCATATATATACAAGGGTTGGCAAAAGTGGGTGTTTAGTTGTGAGTATGCAAAACACAGAGTTAATAAAGCTATACCTGCATGCCTTTTTCCATGCAAACAACTGTAGACCTACTTTTGCCCACCCTGTATATAACTATGAATATCATGTGTTCTTTCATTTAATACGCTCTAACACTGTGCCCCCGGTGATTTTATCCCCCATTTTACAGATGGAGAAACCGATGCTTACAAAGGTTAAATAATGTACCCGGGGTCCCTGGGCAGCTGAGCCAGAATTCAGTCAATCTATGCTCTGTGCCCTCTGCCAGACCAAACAGAGGCATCTCCAAATCCCCTCTCAGGCCTCCCTCCCGAGGACACATTTACAGAGCTCCCTCCTGTGACCATCCCCAGCACCTGCGGGCGTGCTTCCTCGTGCCCGCTGCTCTCCACCGTGCGTCATGGCTGTCGGGGGGTGAGAGGGTTGCTTCTCATGGCCAGCATCTCCACTGCTTTGCTTCCTGTATTTCCCTCCATGTCTTGTCAAGTGCTTTGCTCCTATTGGTCAGTTATTTTTATTCATTAATTAATTGACTTCATTGGCTGCTGATTTACTGTCCATACTCCTTAAAATATTTTGCAGCCTGGAGAGGGTAATCTCACCTGACTTCCATTTGGGTGGGATATTTAATGAGGATTTCTTTCTAAGTCCATAAGCACATCTTAGGAAGGAGAACAGTTGAATGAAGACAGTGTTTCCTTTAAACCGACAGTCACTAGATGTCCTACGTAATTAATCTACTCCTCTTTGGGAATGGAGCAGGGGAAAGGTTGGTCTCTTGAAATAACCGTTGCTGTGGTCATAATCTTATGATCTATTTGGAGAGCGAAGTTCCCGAATTGGCCTTGCCAAATCCAGGCAGAATAAGAAATTGCCATTTCATCAGCATTTTAAAGTTAATAGCTCTGTTTCATAATTTACTGAAGCTAATGGGATAAATTTTTAAAGCAGTATGCAATTCCCATTGATGTTAATGGGAGTTCTGGGGCTGAGTCTCTCTGCATTATTTGAAAGTAGACTTCCGTGGTACCTCACAGCCTTCCTTCTGAAAGAATCATTGTGTCCATTTTAGGGAGGATAGTGTTAATATATCTTTTCTTTAGAGGAATGTTAAAGCGCTCAAAAGCCAGTTACACTGCTAAGATCTGTACAAAACCGATCTGAATTCACTTCAGTGTGGCTTTGGATATGCCCTTTATTTTAAACTGTGCCACATCCATCCGATGCCAGAGTTCATTATGTCATTCACCTTTATACCAGTAAGTAACACTGTGCTTGTTGTTTGTAGATGCCAATGTAAGCGTCATCTACATCTGCTCCCACCAAATGAATGAAGAGCTACTTCTGTATTACCATAAAATCCTGAGTCTACAGGCAGCTGTCAAATCGGGGAACCTTGAGGACAGAAGTGACCTGCAGGACAGGTTCAAAATTATCACCCCTGAAGCTATAAAGATCTTCACTGTGAGTTTGTCTTCTAATTACCACGGCTTCAGGGATGCAGTAAAATTAAATTGGAAATTTTATAACTTGCAACGCTCTGGTACACATCAGTGAAATATTATTGCAAGTTTAACAGCTTTACTGATTAGACGACTAGTTGGACTGTAGGCAATAAATATCCCAGTTTAACTTTCAGACTTACCAGTCGTTGAGCAACCCTTCCAGTTTCTCTGTAGCTGAAGCCTAATGGGGGTTATTGGGCGGTACCACCAAGTAGGTGAATTTATAACATCTACGGTTTCTTTTTCATTTTGTGTGGAGGACACCAAAGCAGAGAAAGGCTGGCCCTGCCCATGGTCACAAAGCTGGTTCAGGGCAGAATCTAGACCAGGGCCCTGTGTTCTGACCTCCACACCGCTATTCCTTCAGATCCATGGTTTTAGTTCCACCCCCCACTAGGGAATTTGGTCTTATTTACCATATCCCATGGTTCATAATGAACAAGGCTCAGGGTGTGTGTGTGTGTGTGAGTGTGTGTGTGTGTGAACTTGTTCTGATTTTTAACGAATGGAAAGAATTCTGAGTGAAATTCCATCTGTAGACTAGAGCTTTGGGGAAATGCACAGAACCCCGAGGGCAGTGTTCAAAAACAAGGCAGCGCATGAGATGGCTTGAATGAACTTCGCTATACTTTAACAATAATTTAAGCTTTCCATGTTAAACAAACAACATTTTAATACCCAGTGGACTATGCAGTTTTGAGGAGACCTTTGTGTGTGTGTGTGTGTGTGTGTGTGTGTGTGAATCAAGAGTCTGAATTTGCTAATACAGATAGCTTTTTTCCATTCAAAAGTGGGATATACTAAAGTCAACTCTCTATCTATTACCAGAGAAACTGCTTGCAAGCTTTACATAGGAAGCATATACGTGTTGAGTTACTTCCTGCCCCTTAACCCTTTGGATGCGCCATAATTTTTACCACTCCCCCCATAAAAGGCCTGCCAGGGCGGGGGAGGGTTGCTATAATACTTCTGCTTTGGTGAAATACTCAGTGAATTGTCATCAGATTTTGCTCTCTTCTACCAAGATGAAGATTTTAAATTTTCATAACTGGATACCTTAATGTTCCCCCCAAATCTCTGCTTTATTGGCATCCCTGGGCTGTGGAAGAGAACGGCAAAATCCCGGGCAGGACAAGCAAAAGAAAAGACGGGGACAAATCATCACCACTACCATTCTTAGGGGCCTAGGGACATCCACAACAATGCAGGGATTGCCTTGTGCTTCCCAGCCGTCCCCTGGCCTCAATGGCAGAGATGCAGGGACTTTAGGAAGCAAGGAAGAAAAAACTGTCATGAGGATGTACTTAATTTCCCGAGTTTCTCCTGATAGCTGCTAATGAGGAGTTTCTGTGCATCTAAAATGCCCATATACATTGAGGAGGCATCACATGGGGAAGGGGCACTAGTTTGGGAAAAGGAAAGTGAGCGAGCTCACATATATCAAAGGCGTAGATACATGTTCTCATTTGATCCTCAGAACAACGCAGCAAGATAGAACTGATCAATCTCCTTCCAAGGGTGAGGAAGCCAAGTTAGTAGTGTGGCCAGAGTCCAAGCCTGAAGCTGTCTGAGCCCAGAACACTGTCATGAGCGGGAATGACTGCTCTACTCCTGGAGGACCTTGTGGCCTTGGGCAAGCCCTTTCCCTCTCTGCTCTTGGTTCTTCATCTGTAAAATGAGGTGGCGAATTGGGTCGTTTCAAAGTCCTTCTCAGCCCTATAATCCTATTACCTGAGAAGTGCACCCTTGTCAGCCAGCCCACCCCGATTTGCAGGCAGGAGCGAGGCGGTGAGCATTCCCAGGTGCACTGAGTTTCGTTCAGAATTTAGGTTTGCATCGTTGTGATAGAAACAAGTAGGGAATATTTTAAGTAAATTTTAATACTTCTCACAGTTTAAGTTTAAATTATTTGAGCCATCACTCATAGGCAATCAGCATTTTAGAGTACAAAAAAAATAAGTTCTCACTCTCAAATCAGTTCCTGCTCATGTTTAGTTATTGCCTTATTTCTTTTTCATGGGTTGGAGGGATTGTACCGGTGCTGATTTTCATTCAAATGGATGGCTTTGAGGAGATTTTTTAAAAGTGTGCCAAAATCTGTTTGTACATCTCTCCAAGTCACTATACAATGTTTGGATTTGTAATGGTACAGAGTGCTATTATAAAGTCGTGTCTATTTTGGAACTTTTTAATGTTTATAAAGATATCCTCAACAAATGCCTGTTGTCTCAGGTTAAAAAAAAGTCAGTAGTGATCAATTAAATGCAATTTTAATGCTATGGATTTCGGAATATTTTATATTTTTCAAGCTGCGTTAATTCACAGCCTGGATCTAATGGTCATACGAGATCTGCCGTCAGTAATGTGTACTCTGCCACTCATTCATACTCAAATCTTTCTTAAACACATATTGAACACAATAGTAGGGCACCGTCTTGCCTGAAGAATAAGGCGTGCCACAGGTGACTGTGATACAGGTCGGGTAGAGTACTTGCCAACGGAAATAAGCAAACCAAGAGGAGACAGAAATGCATCGTGGCTGGAAAAGTGCGCAGAACTTTAAGTTTACTTTCTATTGCTGCATCTGACTTCCCCTCATCGCACCTCATAAACTCACCAGACCCTCACTTCTCAACCTGTGAAAGGGGAGAGATTTGGCTGCTGTGGTACAATAACTGTGCTAATACCTGGGTTTAAATCCTACCTCTGCTGTTTACCAGCTGTGTTACTTTGGGCAAATCATTTGAACCTCAGTTTCCTCATCTCCAGCAGAGGGGATGCTAATTGGCAAGGTGTGGTATGGATCAGATGAGAACATACATGTCAAAGTGCTTTGACCTTGTGAACTTAACATGAGCGCACTGCCACCCTGAAGCACTCTTGTTAGGGACCCTAAAAAGCCACCAGGTACACTGTGACTCAGTCACCAGGTCTCCCACACATTTCATATTTTCACATTTCCCAATGGAAATTATTTGTGGGGAAAGGAAAGGAAGGAAATAAACAAGGGGGAAGACAGGGATCACCCAGGTGGGAAACACGAACTCATGAGGTGCTGTTACCAGCCATTGTCTAGTGGAGCATTGGGTTTCCTAGAACTGCGCTCTCGGATGTAGGTTGTGAAAATGGATTTCAGTTACAGTAGACACGGCATGTTGCACAGATCTGAGGAACGCAGACTACAACACCTACTCTGAAGGAAGGCCCAGAAGGGTAATCAATAAATCCTCTTCTCAGAAGAGCTCTGTGTTTTTTTTTCCTTTTTGGGGGGGAAGAGAGGGGAAGTAAAATATACATAACATAAAATTTACTATTTTAAGTGTACATGTCAGTGGCATTCAGCACATTCACACTGTTGGGCAATCCTTGCATTATCCATTTTCAAAACTTTTTCAACATCCCAAGCAGAAATTCTGAACCCATTAAGCGATAAGTCCAGAAGAGCTCTGGTTTTAAAGAAAAAGTTATTGCAGAGCTGGAAGGACCCTAGAGAAGTCTAGTCCAACCTTTCATTTGAATATTGGGGAGTTTTCTAATTCACATTGCAAGTTAGAAATCCAGGCAAGACCGAAATCCCAGGGCTCTCCTTGGTCTCTTTCTCCCATACTCAGCAGTTATTACACCCACAACAGTTTGATATTCCCAGAAATAGTTGCTCAGTGTTTTTCCATATCTTCATGCCATGTTGAGTAGATAATTTTGACTAGAGCTGGGGGAGTAGGTGCTAGTCTACAAAATTCCTTGAACTCCCTAACACTCTGGCAACTTGCATTATATTTTCTACATGACATTTTAATGACTTTAGAAAGAGAGTTTTCTCTGTAATAATAAGTACTATCATTTATAGAATAGCAACTCAATGTCATGCATTATAATAGATGTTTACTTTCATGATCTTCTTCTATCCTTAGAGCAACCCAGCAAATGGGTATTTTTATTCCCATTTAACAGATGGCAAAACTTAGGCTCAGGTTCAGGTAGCTTACAAACTTGCTCAAGTTCAGGTAGCTTATAAATGATAGAGACAGATTCAAAGCCAGCACTGTTTGACTCCTAACCCCAGCCCTTCTCTAGAGGAAGTGAGCATGATCTTGGCTTCTTAGTTCATCCTTGGTGAATGTCTTTCCCACACCTATCCTCAGCTACCCGTCTTTCAAAATTCACCTCAACCCCAACCTCTTTCATAATGATAGTAGTAGCTACCATTCATTAAGTGCTTATTGTGTCCAAACCACTGTGCGAAGTGCTTTACATGCATTATCTCATTCAGACCTTACAGCATCCCTATGAGATGAGTACTGGCATTATACTCATTTTACAGGTGAAGAAACTAAGGCCCCAGGAGAATGAGTCATTTGCCTTTTCAGCTCTCCCCATCAGCATGTGTCCTCTGCCTCCCTTCTCCATGCCTCCGGGGCCTTCTGTAGCTCTTTATGGCTTTTCTCTGCTTTGATTAGTTATGCATTAACGGTACTCATTTGTGCCCCGCTCCTTGAATGCAGAAACATGGTTGTATTCGTTTGGTGCGTGATGACCATCTGGCTCTGTCCTCAGCCCCTATTAGACATGCCAGAATTATTTATTTAATTGAATGAGACAGTCGCATGTATTGCTGAGCTGGGTCTAAATAATCAAAACTAAAATGAAAGCTTCAGTCTTGCTGACATTTTCAAATACTTTTTCATTCATGAATCCTCTCCAAAGTGATTGGCCAAGAACCAGGATAGTCATTATAAAAGGTACATCGTCTCTGAGACAGACTTTGTGGCAGAGCTTTGGAAAGGAAGTATCAAGCCAAACGCCTTTTTCCTACCGAATCATTTAAAGAGTTGCCAGATTAGGAGTCCTGTACAGAGAAGAATCCTATGGGGCGTTTTTCTTCATTTTTGGTATTGATTTTCCAGGCGCTTTAGTGTTAAACCAGGCCAGAAGTGCTGCAGAGATGAATCACTATTATCCAAAGGCCGCCAGCCTCTTTTCCTTCTGACAGAAGGATAATTCCACGTGGATCAAATAAATACAGATGTGTAGTAATTAGTTCTATTCCCAGTGAGCCTATTTCCCACACACTAAAGATGTGAGCGATTATAGAGCCTCACCCCAACAGCTTTTATCAATTTAAACTGCTAAACAACAGGATAGGTCATAACCCAGCCTGCTATTAATAATGCATTTATGGTGTGCAACATTATAAATTAGGTGCATGGACTAGACAAAAAGAACACCTTTTAACAAGAATGATATGCTCTTCCCCCAGAAGCAACATATGTGCCTGGCGACTCACCTGAAGTACAGTCCCAAAGCAATCAAAAGAATAAAAAACCTCATCAGTGGACGAGATGCCTACATTGTCAGTGGGTTCCTCCACAAAGATGATCTGGCCGTGGCAGATATGTTAGACGTACCCATCCTGGGCCCAGAGCCTGAAATAGCTCATCTTTATAGCACCAAGTCTGGAAGTAAACAGATGTTTGCCAGCGCCAATGTGCCGTTCCCTCCTGGAATATCTGACATCTTTAGTCACCAGCAGGTATGCGGGGTGGAAGAGAGAGGCTCTGTTCAAATATAGCACATCCTCTTGGAGTTGCAGGGACCTCAGGCCTTCTGGAGCCAGCCCTGCCCAGTGGAGATTATGTGGAATACTTGAGTTGATTTGTTAGGTCTACTTTAGGACTTCATGTTTAAAAGCATTGTCCTTGAAAAATATTAACTCATTTGGATTAAGACATTGAAGACCCTGTTAGTGCACCAATATGCTATCAATATTGATTGCCTCGACAGGGATTATTTAGTTCATCATCGTATTAGCTAGCCAACCATTGAGCAGGTCCCTGAGAAATGGGAAAGACAATTTTAGCTCAGAGGAGGCAGTTTGGAAAGCTCCACGAGGGGCGCCTGTCTGTCAAGGCAGGTGGCAGAGGGCCTATGGAAGAGGGCTGCAGACATCCTTCCCTGGTACAAAAATCCTTTGGTCCCTCAGGAAGGAGCCATAAAGGGAGGAGTGTACATTACATTCAATAATTTCCAAAACCCTAAAATGTATGTGCAATAGTTGTATGGAGTCTTGATTTCATCTTCACTGATTAAGAACTCAGGCAGTCTTTGCCATGAAATGTGGTTAAAGATGCAGGCACATCCAATGCAGGACAACCTTCCTCTAGTGCTGGTGTTCAGAAGTAGGATTTAAAACTTCCCTGTAGACACATCAGATTTGAGGGATGTCATTTCACCTATGGCACATGCAAATTGCATCACCTTAAACAGATTTATAACTGAGTTCTACTCTGCTTGTTTGGAAAACATACGTCTGAGGTCATCAAGAATTGAAGTACTCCACTGAGATTTTTCCAGATACTGACTATCTTACCTAAGCTATCTGAGTGTGTCAGCGTTTTGAATTCGCAGATGGCGATGAATCAATAGCACTGACTTTTACCGCTGTGCATCATAAACTTAAAGCTGGTGAAGGAAAGCTGTGATCATCTTAATTTAGGTTAATAAATATTCCTGACTATCAGATGGATTTTAGCAGTAGTCATTTTTCTACTTCTGCTCTACACCAATGTAAAATGAATGGCAATTTAAAATTATATTACTTCTTTTGAAGAGATAAACTCAAACAAAGAATCATAAATGTTCTGAAACAGTGTAAAGTCATTTGGTTTATGATTAAGTAATTTATTTAGTTTTTAAGTCTAGTGTGAGCACCGTGAGCATGTCCTGTTTTGATCCATAAAGTAACCACGCAAGTTCTTTTTCTGGCATGTGCTCCATATGAAATATTGACAGCTTTGGTTAAATAAGCAAAAATAGTGGCGCTATTTTAAAGCACTGTTCAATTTTCACTTAAAGATAGCACATAATTCTTTCCCATGGTGCAGTCTTTACAATATTATTGATCCTTTTCATACTGTAGGGGATCCATCAACAGACGCCCATTTATAGGACTCTCAGAAGCAACAAATAACAGGATTTGGAAGAAACAGATGATAATTTTGTTAGTAGTTGACTCTCTGAATACACAATATTTCCAAATATACAATAAAAATGCTATGCCAGAACACCTTTTCTTACACCAGCAAAGTACTTTTATAAAATACTAGAGGCCTCGCGATGCACAAAATTCATGCAAGGGGTTCGGCACCCGCCGCCGCCCAGGCTGCCTCTGCCTCAGCCCCCGCCACCAGGCTTCGTCCAGAAGGACGTCCAGTCTAATTAGCAGATTATGCTTTTATTATTATAGATTACTCACCAAAGACTATTTCTACTTCTGCAAAGTATGATCAGAATACAGCTAAATATGATGAAATATAGAACCTATCTTCTCAACACAATACCAGAGAAAGAAGGGATGTAACTTTGAAAGGTTCATTTAAAAACCTTTATAGGCAAAGCTCATAGCTACATGGTGGGTAGACCAGAGTACTTTTAATTTAAATACCCAAATTATCCACAGACACTACTTGATAATTAGGGAACTAAGACAATTCCATGTCCACCCTATTTGAATACCCCATGATTGCACAGGGCTTCCAGGGATCCCAAGAATGCCTGTTTTGATGTCACTTCCACACTGCTGGATAGTGTAACATCCTCAGGAAGAGCAGCTGAGAAAACACAACTCAAGAAAACAGATTGTACCTTTAATCAAAATAATTTTAATCTTCCAGCTCCGTACTTCAGCAGAACCACAATCTTTAGTCCTTTCACACGCTTTAACTGAAAAACATTCCATCCGGTGACCAAAACGTCATCCAAAGAGAAGAGAATAGGAGTGTTGCAGCCTCGCTGGGCAGCTCAGATGGGTGCAGGGGTGGGCAAACTTTTTGACTCGAGGGCCACAATGGGTTCTTAAACTGGACCGGAGGGCCGGAACAAAAGCATGGATGTAGTGTTTGTGTGAACTAATATAAATTCAAAGTAAACATCATTACATAAAAGGGTATGGTCAAAGTAAACATCATTACATAAAAGGGTACGGTCTTTTTTTTTTAGTATTATTCATTTCAAACGGGCTGGATCCGGCCCGCGGGCCGTAGTTTGCCCACAGCTGGGTTAGAGTGTCATCCCAACACACTGAGGCTGTCAGTTTGATTCCCAGTCGAGGAATATACAAGAAACCAATCTATAATAATAAAAACTTAATAAGCTAATTAGACCGGTCATCATTCCGGATGTCCTTCCAGATGAAGCAGGGGCTGGAGGGAAGCCTAGGTCCTGGGTGCCAGAGGGAAACCGGTGCCAACAGCCAAGGGAAGGAAGGCCTATACTCTTGCATGAATTTTGTGCATTGGGCCTCTCTAGTGAATACATAAATAAGTGGAACAACAAATTAATGTCTCTCTCTCTCTCTCTCTCTCTCTCTCTCTCTCTCTCTCTCTCCCTTTCTCATCAATAAATAAAAACAGAATGTTGCAGAGACCTCCTTAAGTATAAGTGACCATAGCCAAGTACAGCAGTGGGTAGGCTCATCAAAGCAAATGCTTAGTAATGCTTTGCTTCTTTCGGGGAAGTATACAAGTACACTGGAAAGTCTGATGAGAAGACAAACACACACACACACACACACACACACACACACATCATTTTGTGATTTAGTGAGTTATTTTTCTCCAAGGCTCTACTAGAACAGTATGACTTGTAATTAAATAATATTGCTTTAGACTTTTGTCTGACTCAACTTATCCCAAATGGCTATTGGTGGGAAGGAAAGTTGCTTCTCTTTTAACTTCTCCCTCCACCCACCTCTCCTCCTCCTCTCTGCAGGTTGAGCTAGGCAGCCCAGTGGCGAGAGAATGAGCTTAGGTGTTGGAGTCAGGGCAACCTGGGCGGAGTCTGCTCTTCCGCTTGGTTCTGTGTGATCGTGGGCCTGTTATTCAAATTTGCTGACCCTCAGTTATTTATATATGAAATGAAACTAAACATGGTGCCTGCCTCAGAGGTTTTGTGAGTATTCAATTTAAAAATAAACTCATGTAGAGAGCTTAGTCAAAGGCCTGGCTCCTGCTGAGTTCAGCAATGTTAGATAGTATCATTATTATCACCATGATATTAGAGCTTGAACTTTACCCCTTAAACTTCCATGTGATGGAGCCCAGTTCCTGAGGGAATACCGTGTTAAATAGGATAGGTGTGTATTCCAGGAACATTGCTTCCATGAACGTTTTATCTCCTTTACCGCTTGTGTCCATATAATACATATTATGTAATGCACTTGGCCAATTGACCAGCCAAACAAATGCATTTCATGTATGTTAATGAGGAAAATGTTAAATGTTTTATGGGTTATAACAGTGGTTGGCAAACTCATTAGTCAACAGAGCCAAATATCAACAGTACGACGATTGAAATTTCTTTTGAGAGCCAAATTTTTTAAACTTAAACTGTACAGGTAGGTATATTGTTATTAACTTAATTAGGGTACTCCTAAGCTGGCCTTTGCTAAAAAACGTCCTCAATCTGATTGAGGTACCTTCACTGAGGTCGACCCCTTCCAACTCTCCCATCCACACTCGTCTTGTATACTTGTTTCGTCTGTCTCAGTGGTCGGCAAACTCATTAATCAACAGAGCCAAATATCAACAGTACTTCTTCAAAATAGACTCACCCATGCTGAAAACCGACTTCTGCGCATGGGCCACGAAGTTTCAATCTCACTGTACGTGCACGCCCACACGTGGTATTTTGTGGAAGAGCCACACTCAAGGGGCCAAAGAGCCGCATGTGACTCGCGAGCCGCGGTTTGCCAACCACTGGGTTATAACATTTAAAAGTTCAACAAAGCACCAAATAAAGTTTTCAAGAATATAAATCTTTATAGTCTTGAAACTATAAAAAAATCATTTGAAGAATCAATAAGTAAACACATAATTCTCTGAAAAGGAAAGAAAACAATACCAAAATTCAATTCTTTATTTTGCTTTGAAAAGCAGGCAAATGATAATTTCAGTTTCTCCTAAATAGGACTATACTTTTAAACGCGCCTTTAGTCCCATTGGTTAGTGGTTTCTTCACATCATCTCTACATCATTTAAAACTTCTTCCAGTCTGTCTTAATAACTAGAGGATAACCTAATGAACAGACCATTTGAAATAAAGACACTTGAAAAGTACCACTGAGTTAATACAGTACAAAGGAATCCAGGACACCAGCTACATTACATGTTGCTACGTCTTCATCCCCACAGATGATAGAACAGCTGACTCAGCTGATCATCGATCACCCAGAAATCCAACGCTGGCTCTTTAAAATGGACTATGAATTTGGAGGAAATGGGACTGCGTTTTGTGACATTCTTTCCCACCTCCAGTGCCGTGACTGGCTCCTAAAGGAGTATAAGAAATACAGCCGTGAAGACTGGCGCAAGAAATGGGCACAGGTGAGTATTCAATGGTGACATAAATCCACAGCGTCTGTGTATTGTTAGGAGATGAAGCAAAAGGCTCAGCAAGGAGGGGAAGGCACTTCCTTCAAGGCTCTGCAGTGTCGCCGGCCAGCAGTGAGACCTTGGGCAGATCACTGGACCTTTCTGAGGCAATGGGGTTGATTAGGTTATTTTAAATGTCCTTTCATTGGGCCCTAAAAGTCTTCATTCATGTCTTCAAATTGATTATGATTATTAGGAAGTAATTTTTTTAAATCATATTCTGGTAACATTACAAGTCTCATCATTCGCTCCAAGTGGGTCTGATCATATGCTTCTAACAACTGACATTAATAAGCTACCCGCATTTTATTATGAGAGAGAAATTCTATTAGTAAATGGTTGTCACCTGGAAGCTAGTGTATAATAGCATTCTATCAGCAGTCATATGTTTCTGAAGTCAATTCAAGGAAATTTGTGTAACTGCTGGTCCCTGTGAGATGTTGAGAAAATAGTACATCCTACCCAGAAAATCTCCAGGCCAAAGCCGAACAAAAGGCAAGAAATCTTAGCATATAAGTGGTTGGGTAGAGAATTTTCCATGTATGTTGGTGGAAGGATGAACTGTACAACTTCTTAGTCCGTTCCAAACTTGCTTAATAATTAAAGTTATCGTATATGGCTTACTATATAAATTACACCCACCATTCTAAACGCCGCCCCACTTTGCATCCAGAGTCTAGACTAGCCTGGCTTCTCTTAATCCCAAATCTCTGTCTTGCCTGACCTCCTCGTGACAGCATAACTGATGAGGAAAATTCAGACGTAAATTCCCTTCACCGATTCCTTCCCTACTGACGTGCTTAGCAGTGGGCTGCGCGGTGATTTGCATCTCCTCTGAGCATCCCACTGCAGAAGTCTATGAATCAAAACACAAGTGATAGGAAGGGAGGGGCACTCCAGAGAGAACCGCATTACTCTTGTGAAAGTGAAACAACGAATAAATCTAGAGAACAGTCAGAAGAGAGAGTTCCCTTTGACAAATGTGTCTGTTCTCCCCATGATCTATCCTGGGCTTTTCTTCCCCTCCGTCAGAGAATGGACTAAATGCAGTACCTGTCATGGCCAGCTTTTTACATATTATTTAAAGGATACCAAAGTGAATTACTCTCCTAGGAAAAAAATAAAACAAGGAAAATGTATTTAATTTTGAGGCCCATAGAGGGTTCTCTTTGAACTGGATTTTACTTCATATTGTATAGTGTTTTCTTTTTAAAGCAGAACTGTGGAGAGTCAATGATGAAAATATGACTTTTTCATTTAAAAAATTGAAATGTTAGTGGGCTGGTCTTAATATTTCAAACCAATATTTTTTTTAATTCTCCTGAAACTAGATAATGATAAATTTAAAATATTTGACTTTAGGTTTAAAAAATATTTAACATATTGACACTGGCTGAATTGAACTTGGAAGCCTAACTATACATTATTTACTTTCAATTGTTTTAAACTATATCATTTTAAATTGTCACCAACCACTTTTGGCATTATCATGAGTGTTATTAAATGTGAAAATCTTGAATAATTAATACTCTATTGAAATCTTTTTTTAACTTAATAAGGAAAAAATAATTATTCAGAAATCTTTTTAATCTTTGAAACCCGTGCTTAGCCATGGTCATTTTGGTTAAAAGCCAAAAATAAAAATAAAAAATAAAGCAGCTCTGAAGAGCTTTTTTGGGGGGTGGGGCGGGGGGAAAATTATTGACATTCTTTTGCCTTCAAAGTGAAATTGTACCCAGACTGGAAGTGAACTGCAATCTCCATTGAGTGTAGCTATTGAGGATTTAGGATCAGAATTACCCTTTGTTCCAGAAGACCATCATAATGGTGCACATTTAGACATCAAAGCATTACTTTATGAGCACAGGCATGTTTTAATGTCCTATTACAGTTTGTGGACCTGTTTCTTTTCATAATGAAGATGTTGTGTCATCAAGCCTAGCCCGGCACATACAAAACATATGCTGGCAGGTTATTAAAAATTTCAGCTTCTTGATGAAAGACTATCCTGCAGGCTAAGAGTCCAGAGAAAGACTCCATTCTGGGAGAATTATTAGAAATGAGATTATGACTGTAAGCACTAAATTATGTTAATACTCACAAATAGCATCATTTGCATAGCTGTTTATGACACGATACCATGATTTTTCTCATTGGTATATTGTAGGCAACAGATTAAAAACAGGGCTGTTTATGGGAGTTGGAACTGTTTTGAGATTCTCTTGCATCTTACGTGGATATTGGTTTTAGATGGAGGCATCATTCAGTGTAGACCCAAGGATCCAATATAAAGGCCATCTTTATTTCCTACCTATCTAATTTAGAATCGGTTATTTAACTGGTTGGGGTTGAGCTTCGAAACAAGGTCATGGGGTCAACAAATGCTGAAAAGCTGTAGTCACATTTTAAAAATCACTATAGACATGTCTGTGATTTTAGGAAAAGAGGAATGTTACATGATGGCCACAGAAAAAATGGGGCACAAATCTCATTTTGTTCGTGGTGGCTCGGTGCAAACCTCATTCTCTTCATCCTACCAGGTAACAAAACCCCATGCGCCAGGAGGTGCTTCTTTAGTAGGAATAAAGGCTTTCATCAAGGAAGGCACACTCGTAGGGGAAAGGTCTTCCTGGCCACACTCACCGAAGGCAGTGTAGGGAGACCAGGTGGACATTCGCTGTGGTGCCAGTCCTTGCAGTGCTTTCTTTCTATTTCCATTTTTAAAAGGTAAATCTTCCCTCCCTCACTCCTGGGAGATTGGCTTGGTGGCCGTGATGCTCCAGGTGACGCTGCTTTTTGAGAGAGCTTTGTCGAACGGCTTCTCCGTAGAGAGAGCTAAACCAGTTTACTTGTGGGTTTCCCCGGCAGACCTTCTTTGGGCCTCTGTTTCCCTGGGTGGGTGGTATAAACTGTAGAGGTCTTGGCATCACAGATTTTCCACTTACAAGAAAAAGGAGAAAAGGGAAACTGAACTGGCCCTAAGCTACTATATAATATTTGTATTTTAGCCCTGGGCAAGAGAAGTTGTACCTGTATTTGCACTTGGGTGTACTTTGTTAAACATTATTGCGCATCTATTCACCAGTATGGTCCAAGCCTTTTGAGATACACTGTCATATTTCATACTAGAGGCCCAGTGCACAACATTTGTGCACTCAAGGGGAGGGGTTCACTCAGCCCAGTCTGTGCCCTTCAGCAGTCCGGGAGACTTGGGGGATGTCAAACTGATGGCTTAGGCCCGCTCTCTGCGGGGAGAGGGCCTAAGCCAGCAGTTGGACATCCTTAGTGCTGCTGCGGAGGAGGGAGAGGCTCCCACCACCACCGCTGTGCTCATCAGCCATGAACCCAGCTTCTGGGTGAGCGGCACTCCCCACTGTGGGAGCACACTGACCACCAGGGGGCAGTTCCTGCATTGAGCGTCTACCCCCTGGTGGTCAGTGCGCATCATAGAGACAGGTCGTTTTACCGTTCAGTCGATTTGCATATTATCCTTTTATTATATAGGATATATATATATAATCTAATAAAAGAGAAACATGCAAATTGATCGTCCCTCTGCTACACCCAAAAGCCATGCCCACAAGCCAATCAGGAGTGAATATGCAAATTAACCCAACTAAGATGGCAGCAGCCACAGAGCTGAAGTGAGCAGGAGGCTTGGGTTGTCCCCAGCAATGGAAGAAGCCAAGCTTCCCGCCTGCTCTACTGGCCTTGAGCTCCACTCAAGGCTACAAAGTTTCAATTATAGAAGATAAATAAGCCCCAGATACTTGTTTCCAGCCCATGGCTGTGGCCAGCCTGAAAACGGCCATCAGCCCCTCAACCAGGCTGCCAGGCACCCCAATAGGGCTCCCCACCCTGAAGAGGCTGTGGCCAGCATAAAAACAGCCCTCAGCCACTCACCCAGGCTGGCCCAACCCCCATGGGGTGAGGGTCCTCACTGGGGGGCTTGACCAGCCTGCAAACAGCCATCAGCCCCTCACCCAGGCTGGTCAGGTACCCCAGTGGGGACCCCCACCCTGAAGGGGGTGTGGCCAGCCTGAAAATAGCCCTCAGCCCCTCACCCAGGCTGGCCAGGCACCCCAGTGGGGACCCCCACCTTGAAGGGGGTGTGACCAGCCTGCAAACACCCATCAGCCCCTCACCCAGACTGGCCAGGCACCCCAGTGGGGACCCCCACCCTGATCCAGGACACCCTTCAGGGCAAACCAGCCGGCCCCCACCTGTGCACCAGGCCTCT
>NW_006286677.1:2039678-2047873 GCF_000327345.1 Myotis davidii | reverse complement strand
GGGGCCCCCCCCCCCCAGTGCACAATTAATGGTTGTATAATATTCCCTCATACTGATTTACTCTGACCTGTTAAACCAGTGATGGCGAACCTTTTGAGCTCGGCGTGTCAGTATTTGGAAAAACCCTAACTTAACTCTGGTGCCGTGTCACATATAGAAATTTTTTGATATTTGCAACCATAGTAAAACAAAGATTTATATTTTTGATATTTATTTTATATATTTAAATGCCATTTAACAAAGAAAAATCTACCAAAAGAGTGAGTTTGTGTGTCACCTCTGACACGTGTGTCATAGGTTCACCATCACTGTGTTAAACCATTCAGCTAAGTTGGAAATTTTACGTTTTTCCAGCTTGCTTTTTTTTTACATGTCAAAATACATCTTATAATTGCTAGGAAGAGATTCTTTTTTTGTATCCTTATTTATTTTTTTAATATCAAAAACAACATCTTGGTATTAAGAGAAAATCTAGGTTTTCTAGGTTAAGGAAAAAAATCTAGGATATCACTTTCCTTTAATCAGTAAGTATATAGCAATATTATTCATTTGTTATGTATATTTATTTTTACATCTTAAAAACTTGACCTCTTTTGTAGTTCCATGAATAAACTGTTAAGGCCTTGCATTTCTTTGTATTTAATAACAACAACAACAATAATGGCATTATAGAATACCAGCTGGGTGTCAGGCATTTCAGTACTTTACATGAATTGTCTCAATCTCAGGAAAATTCTAAGGTTTTTATTCATTTGTTCCCATACCACTCTGAAAAGGAAGGTATTACTATTTTGTTTACAGACGGAGAAACTGATGTTTGGTAAGTTAGGTGACTTGCCCAAGTTCATATAGCTAACAAATGGCTGTGCCTACTTTGAAACGCACATCCTGGTCCAGTGTTCTTGTCACATTTAGGAAAGACTCCTTGTTTGAAAATCCCAGAGAAACATTCTCCACCAGGTCCTGCCATTGTGACCTGCTCCTCTTGTAGCAAGTTTTCTGCTTTCTATAGAGACCTGCGAAAAACACAGAGGTCCTTGAATAGCAGCAACCTTTGCTCTCAAATGTCCACAGCCGAGGCACACCACGATTACTTAGCGGGGGACCATGGGCTCTCCAAGTCTCTGCCTCTTCATCTGTAAAGAGAGATAATATGGGTACCTGCCTCGAGGGAAGGCGGTGAGAATGAAATGAGATAACCTTTGGGAATCGGCTAGCAATGTACTCAACACATAATACGCCTTCAAGAGATGCTCCCTGTTATTATTGAGATCACCATAAAGTTGTGCTACAATTAAATTGCAGGTAACATTGAGCAAGTCTGCGCAATATAATCTTTCTTTGATGATGTAGAAGGTCTTTTAGGGTCTTGTAGGATTCCAGAATATTTTTAATGCATCAATTGTCATTATATAAATGTGTGGCTGTGGGAGATACAGAATGGTGACCCAATTGTGCCTACCCACTTAGTTACCCAGGTAATGTCTTTAAAAGAATAAACTTTGGTAAGCGCCCTGGCTTCTTATCATTTGAAAAGAGAAAATGATCCCAGTTACTTGAACTTCCTACACGTTGAGTAAAGAGGCATTGACCCGATAGAGATTATTCTGACCATAAGACTGAGACCGGTTGCTTCATTTTCCGGTTCCAGTTGGTGTCTTTTCTAATTAGGGTAGCAGCACGTCACCGCAATCACTGGAAAGTCTTAATCATTTACATATTTTTCCTTATCTCTGAAAATGACTTAGGATGTTTTCTTCCAGTTCAGTGGTTATTTTCATGAAGCTGCCAGGGTTGGGTCTGAGGTGCCTCTCTGTGCCTGAGGAAGATGACAGGAGAGCGAAAATTGCCTCCCCGAGTTAAATGAAAGCCAGGTCCCCCTTCCGAGGACCTATAATAATCAGCTCTACAAGCTGTTGGTTTGTGTGTCCTATTGATTTAATATGCTTCTAATCAGTACATAAAGCTATGGGCCTGCAGTGTTAATTTTTCATATGCTTACAAAGTACCCTTTGATTTTCTGTCACACGTTAATTACAGCGTTTTGCCATTAAATAGGAAGCTTTGTGTAAACTAATTACTAGGTAATCATTGTCTACTGCAAGCGTGCTGTTTGTACCTTTTATTTTATTCTAAAAATGCACAGATCTCGCAGTCTGGAAACACTCTACCTTCCAGCCATTAGCTCTCACTAATTCATAGCATTATTGTGGTGAGAGTGGAGGAGTTGTAATTGTTGTGGTATCAGAGCTGTTAATTACCGGAGTAAACAGTTGAAATGGTGCCAAGGTCTATTGTACGAGGCAGAGAAAAGGAGGTTTAAATGTTACTCCCACCATCTGGGGACCAGGGGAGAGGCAAATGCTGGGGAACAGCAGTGAGGCGCTATCGCCGCCTCAGCTCCAGGGTTGGTGGCCATATGGATCCAGAATATTCTGAATCAATTGAATTTAACTGCCAGTTTTTTGCAATAACAGCGTGGAAGGAAGGAATAAAGCAAAAGATGAGAGGAACGAGAATGGGTTAGCGTTTTCACATCCAGGGAGTCCCCGCTGGAGGTCTTTTGGAAATATCTGCTTTGCTGAAAACCACAGAGCAGGCCCGGGCCCTTGGAATGGATTCAAATGAGTTTCACTCTCCTTGCCCGCGACTGCGCCATTTGCTTCTGGTCATCTGTCCCGCGTGCCCCTCGGGCAGAGAGGGATGCCCTTGAGAAGACCGGGACTTTCATGTAATTGTGCCAGATCGAACACAAATCCTCACTTTTGGCGTTTTAACAAAGCATGGTCTGCAGAAAGAAAGCAATAACACGTATATAATGCTGTCGCATCCACCTTATGTATATGCATCTGTGCACGGAGGAATATCAGAAAAGGCACAGCTCTTCGCTCTGATTTTAAAAAGTAGAGGCTTGCCCATTCCTTCTGTCCGAAATTGAAATATAATTTCTCCCCAGAGCCTCTCATTGCATTCCACAAATTCTCCCTTCTCCCCCAACACTTGAAAGAAAAATTAAACCCCAAAGGGCACATGTTTTCTTTTGTTTTTAATTTTCAACTCAAGAGCTTTATCAGCTTCTGTAATTTTTTTTTTCCAACCAGCAATATTTGTCTATCTGGAAAGAAAGAAACCAATCACCAATAATAATAATTATAGCCACTTCCACTTCCGGTTGAGCTTTAAACCGCAGGCTTTCTGCTTTCAGATACTGTGTGATCTTTAAGACAGTCACATGTATTTGCTTGATGTCACTCGTATTTAATAGAATTTCCTTCGAACCCATCTTCCAACATTAGAAACATTTTTTAAAAATCTGCCACTTGCTGCTGTAACTACTTTTCCGTGTGATTCCCAAAACAGGAACATATTCTTCTGTTTTTAAACCGCCCTGGATTATTTATTTCTAATTGTTCCTTTAGCAGATGCTGAAGGAATTTAGGGTGTAGTGTAAACAACTCCTTTAAAGAGAGCGATCGCAGGCCGCCACGCGCACCAGGAAGCAAGGGCAGCGTCCGTCGGGCTTTTGTGACGGCAGTCTCGGCCCGGGGAGGATTTTTTTCTGCTTTTGTGCATGTGCAACAGTTCAATTAGGAATTTCAAGAAACACTTCATGTTTATCTACGGAAACCCCAGCTGCAGCGTGATGGGGTGAGCCTGGAAAGAAAGCCACGGCCCCCTGTGGAGGCGGGGCGGGCAGAGAAACAGCAGTTTAAGTGCCGGAAAGTGGAACGGGAATGAACCTTTCTAGAGTTTCTGGTCGGGGCGACGCAGTTGTGCTGAGCTTCGGGATGGAGGCGCGACATATGTGCCTCAGTTGGACAAAACGCTTCTCAAGTCAGATCACCTGCTAGGCCTGCAGGTGGGTGCAAGGTGGAGGCCGGGATAGCGAGGGGCCGGCTCCCCGGGGGGCGGCGAGTGGATAATACGACGTTAAGTGTGGGATTAGGGGCGCGTTTTCACCATTCTGTTTCATAAGAGCCGCCACCGCAGCGAACCACTTGCCACACCGCCGAAATGGGCCATTAGCTATCAAGGGAAAATTGTCTTTGCCGCTTTCGGCAGATGGAGCAAATATTTTACAAAGCAGTTTTACATACCAAAAGCATTTGTGTGCCTCGGTAATGTGGGCTGTTTTACATTATGTTACCTTCGACAGCAGCATAATTTTCCATCTCGTCGAAGGCAAAGTTGGCATTTTTGATTTTTAAATTCTCAATTAACAATTAAACATGGAGCACTAAAGCAGTCTTCCGCTTTAAGTAGGTGTGGGGAGTGGTTTACGACTTGCTGGAGACCGTTGCATTTTTTCTTGGGCCCCTCAGCATATTTTTGCCCTCTAAGGAGGGAGTGCTTCTCACCCTCCTCGTGGAAAGGAATGAGCACAAACCACTGCTGACGCCAGGACGAGAGGAACCCAGGCCCAGGAGTGACCAGAGCACTTGCTGGCCTCTGCGTCCACCATGGGTTCCACAGGCCGTGGTGCGGCCCACCCATTTGTATCAGTTTAAAATGGTTCTGCTTCAAGTAACAGCAAACCCAACTCAAAATCGCTTTTAAGATAAAGAGAATGTATTATCTCAGCCTCACGGAAAAGGCAAAGATTGGTCTGGCTCCCAACAAGGCTTTACCGAGTGGCTCAGTGTCACCAAGGATCCAGTTGCTTTCCCTCTCACTTCTCTACTTCACACCGTGTCTGCTCCCTCCCAAGGCTGCTGTCCTCGGGGTTCCGAAGGCTGCAGTGGCTCCTGGAGCTCTCCTCGGTCAAGGCAATAGGAAGAGAGACCATCTCGCCTGGTAGGTAGCATTCTCAGAAGAGCATGAAGCCTCTTTCTCAGGAGGCCCCGGCAAGGGCTTCCCAACATCTGACTGGCCTACGTGGGTCACGTGCCCATCCTGCACCAATGACTGTGGCCAGGGTCTGGCTTTGCTACCCGGGCCCCACCCTGGGAGCTGAGGGGTGAGTCACTCTCAACCAGCTTGCATAGCTAAGAATGGGATAGCGGCAGTTCCTGAGAAGGTGTGTGGGACATCATTACCCTGAAGGAGGGACAAAGATGCTGGACAGCCAACAACAGTTGTCCACGCTACCATTTTTTCATCGGGTTGGCAGCACAGACTTAGCCTCACGTGCGGATGACCTAATCTGACCCAGCGTGATCATTTATGCCCGCCGACGGCAGTTACAGATCCCATGGCACTGTGCCATCCTCAGAGCAACTGGATTGGAATCCCGTCTCTGGCCATACCACCCTGAACGTGCCTGATCTTGTCTGGATTTGAATCCCAGCTTTGCTACTTCATGTCTGTGTGACATGAAATAGGGAATCAAGTAACCACTTCAGAGAATGGCTTTGAGATAATAAATATAAACCCCTTGCTACAGGCCTGCCACTTGGTAAGCTTTCCACAAGTGAGAGCTGTTATCGTACCTAGAAAGCGACTGCAAAGGTAAAAAGTAGCTCACGCACAGCAAACTCAACCTCGGATTTGGAATCCCTCCCTTCTCTTCATCTTTGTGCCTCGAGCCAACTGCAACCCTGAGCACTTTGCACAGTACCCCACACTTTGCCTCTGAGGGGGGCAGCAGTGGTGGAGAGCACCCACCCAGGTCAGAAGGCAGCCAGAGAGCTCCCACGGCCTCCGTGGACCAGTGGCCAAGCCGCAGCCCTCCTCTGACACAGGAGACAGTCCCTATGGCCCCTTTCAATCCTGACCGCCTTGCTTAGTTTTCCAGGTCACTGTCTTATCCTTCTGGCTTCTGGCTTTATGCTACCCTCCATCTCTCCTTTTAGGGACATCAGAAACCTCTGTAAAGCAGGACCATCTAGGTGTGTCCTGGGTTTCTCTTCTGAACACTGTCAAACAATGCCTGATGTGGGAGATTGGAGGTGATTAGCCAAAAAGCTATTTGCTTAACTCACTACTGCAGAGCCAGCAAAACAGCTTCTAAGATAAAATGAGTTTTGGTGGGACTGATACTTAGAGCATTCTAATTTGTATTCCTTCTTCCTCCTCTCCCATGCTCCCCAACACACACACACACACACACACACACACACACACACAGACTATACTTGGGAAAGTTAACTCTCAGGAGTTTAAAGTAGCTGTAGTCAGTATTAAATTGGATATGCTAGCAGCTTCCCCTGAGATGTCCTGAATTTCCTTCAGTCAAATACCTCTTCCTTCAAATTTACACTTTCTTGATAGAAAAAGAGAAAGAGGTGAGAGGCAATGTCCATGCTTCCTGGAACGCTCCAAGGTCATGACTACTTTCGCTCTCTGAGCAATAAATGTGGGCGCTGGACAAAGGGGACAAGGCTGAGGGGTCAGTGTGGGCACTGGACAAAGGGTGACAAGGCTGTGCAGAGGTGGGAACAGCTCTGGAGTTATCAACTCCACACAGGCCAGCAGCTACTGTGATGGGCAGAGCCAGAGCAATCCTGATGGAATGAAAATCTGGAATTCTGGCCGAAACCGGTTTGGCTCAGTGGATAGAGCGTCGGCCTGCGGACTGAAAGGTCCCAGGTTCGATCCCGGTCAAGGGCATGTACCTGGGTTGCGGGCACATCCCCAGTGGGAGATGTGCAGGGGGGAGCTGATCGATGTCTCTCTCTCATCTATGTTTCTAACTCTCTATCTCTCTCCCATCCTCTCTGTAAAAAATCAATAAAATATATTTCAAAAAAAAGAAAGAAAATCTGGAATTCTGATTTTTTTCCAAAAAGTAAAAGATATTTTTCTAACATTTGTTTATTGTCAACAAGGTACATACTTTCCACAGCCCCAGAGTCACAGGTCTCAGTGGTCGGCTCCAGGTGGGTGATAGGCGCTCTGACACACTGACTCAGGGGTCCGTTACCTTCATGCGGCTCAATGAAAAGACACTGACTCCCAAGTTTCAAAGATGGCGAATGTGTGCCCAGTTCCTGGCCTATAACAGACTCTGCACACACGCACACACACTCTCACACACACTCACACACATTCACATACACACACACACACACACATTCACACACTCATACTCACACACACATACACACTCTTGGAGGGTGAGAAAGCAGAAAAGAAAGCAGATGAGCAATGGTTCCCCAGCGCCATTGCTTTCTGTTCTCAGTCACGTGTTAAAAACCAACCAATAACAGAGTGTGACAGCTCAGCAGGCGACCTGGCACAGGCCTCCTGGTGCCTCCACTTCCCATTTGTAAGGGAGGGCGCTGTGCCTCCGGGGGTTACTAGAAGGACTGAATGAGACAATGAACGGGAGCCTGCTCTGACGAGAGAACGTATTCTACAAATACTGTGTGATGGTCCACATGAACTTGGGGGTTTCTCTGGCATGGCTGTGTCGTGTGTGTGTGTGTGTGTGTGTGTGTGTGTGTGTGTGTGTGTATTTAAGTTTATTCTGAACAGTATGACCCAAATAGCTATAGATCTTTCCTTGCCAGCATCCACCCTTAAAGGTGCAGTCATTATGTTTTTACTATGCAGAATTGCCAGGAGCCGGTCCATCCTTGCTGTTTCAAGGGACCTGGAATATATGGCATACTGTTCTTAATATGTTTGCTCACCTTCTTGGCACTATGTGTTTTAACCAAGTTCACCTCTCCGAGAAAGGTTGTTTCCCCAGGTAGAGATTTTCCCCTGAAGTTAGGGAGGGAATAAAACCTCTTAACTGCCAGGCGGGAAATTAATCACTTTAACTACGAACAATCATGCTTACGGACATAATCTTTACTCCCTGGAACGGAGATAAGAAACACCCTAACCTTTGGAATAGAGATTGATAGGATTAGAATCAACTGGTATAAATACAGATGCAACAAGACAACAGGAGACAGAACTTAGAAGACAGAACTTAGGAGACTAGAATACAGAACTTAGATGAAGATTCTACACACAGAACCTAGAAGACAGAACTTAGAAGACAGAGCCTAGAGACGGGGGAGCTTCACTGGAGAGAGCATGCAAGGGATCCTGGATGGAAACTGGAGACGGAACCTACACACAGAACCTAGAGAAGAACCTAGAGACGGAACATGGCAAAAGATCCTGGACTGAACCTGACTACAGAAATTGGCAAGAGAACCTGACTAGAACCTGGTGACTGAACCTGGCTGGAGAACCTGGACAGAACCTGGCTGGAGAACCTAGCAAGAGAACATGGACACAGAACCTGGCTGGAGATCCTA
>NW_006286677.1:2033870-2039198 GCF_000327345.1 Myotis davidii | reverse complement strand
TTTAACTATGAACAATCACGCTTAAGCAACATAATCTTTACTCCCTGGAATGGAGATAAGAAATGCCCTAACCTTTGGAATAGAAATTGATAGGATTGAAATCAACTGGTATAAATACAGATGTAACAAGACAACAGGACACAGAACCTAGAGACAGAACCTAGTGAGAGAACCGAACCAGAACTTGGCTAGAAGACCTAGACAGAACTTGGCTGGAGATGCTGGCTACAGAACCTGGCTGAAGAACCTAGCAAGAGAACGTGGCTAGAGAACCTGGACAGAACCTGGCGACTGAACCTGCCTGGAGAACCTAGCAAGAGAACATGGACATAGAACCTGGCTGGAGATCCTAACCAGAACTTGGCTGGAGATCCTAGACAGAACTTGGCTGGAGATCCTGGCTAGAGGAACCTGGCTATGATGATCACCTGAAGGCTGCTTCTGTGTCATTCCTTCTTCGCCGACTCCGTCCACACCTTTGGGGACCCCTGGACCTGCTGGGGCTGGACCCCAGCACAGAATGATAATCACTAACGAACAGAAACTAGCCCCAATACTGAGAACTTGCAGCCAACATCAGGAGGCCCTGTGTGACCACGGCGCCCGCTTGCTCCTAAGGAAGCGGTGTCTCAGCGTGTCCGCTACTGTACCTGTAATTTTTTATGTGGATGGGTGACTGAATGAATGAGTGAATTCTTTCCCGTTGATGTCTTGATGTGAATGATCACATAACAGATCCCTGGGAAGATGGTTCAACCCCTATCGGAAGCAGGCGGAAGACGGAACAAAAGGGAAGTCTTGCTGTCCTGGGAGAGGGCCCGGCCTGCGGGGTCCCGAGCAGGGTGGGAATCCACAGCGATGCTTCCTGGGCCCGGCTGTTGGCCACTTCATGAATCACAGACTATCAGTCTCGTCAATAAGGTGGAATGGTTTTAACGGAAACAAGTGTAGAGAAGAAAGGAGTTTGGAGGACAGTGCTCAAAGATGGAGGTTGCCAGAATCATGTCCTGTGCACTTGTTTGTGGTTTAGATGCAGGCCTGTGAGAGTTGACGGGATGGGCAGTAACAGCAGCACAGCCGTGTACAGTGTGCAAGATACGAAAGGGGAAAGACCCCTGCTCTGGCAGCGCTTTCCCTGCCTCCACCTCCCCAGGCAGGGGCTGCTGCACACTGCCCCCGGCTTTTCCAGAGCCCTTCTTCACGGACTCCCCTCACTGTGCCGGGAGCCTCCTGAATGAGTGTGGTCCAGGGCACTCCCCTTTTCCTGGCCTTCTTGTTTTGTGTGCAAGCACTTGCTAAGCTAACTAACAACAGCCTCCCGCCAGGATTTTCTGGATATTTCTGGATATTCAGAAATTATTCAGATTATTTGGACCTGCCTAGGGTATATATTCTCAGATGCTTGTCTTCTAATGTAGACGTTCAGAGGGCATTGGACCCAGAACGAGCCAGGTATGCCAACGAGCTGGGGGGGAAGGGGAGGAAATCACTTTTTAATGTCAGGGAACGTGGAAATAAATGAGCTTACAGATTATTTCTGATTCCTTCTAGCCCCACTCCCCAAAGATGATTTTCCCTCCCAACCCCCAAATTACTGAGACTTCACTCATAGATTTGGAAGTTCTCAGCAGCCCAAAGCAAGCCTGAGTTCTTCTTGCCAGTGTCCCCCTATTTTATTTTATTTTTTTAATTGAGTTCAGAGAGAGGGAGAGAGAGATAGAAACAGCAATCACAGGAGAGAATCATCCATCGTCTGCCTCCCACACATCCCCTACTGGGGATTGAGCCCACATCCTGGCCATGCGCTCTGACCAGGAATCAAACTCTAACCTCCTAGTTCATAGGTCAATGCTCAACCATTGAGCCACACCAGCTGAGCATCCCATATTTTAAATATGAATACTGCCCATTACATGGTTTTACATCTTCAGCCCTGCCCTACTTCATGCAGCAGTGAAATTTAAAGATGGCTTCCATTTGAAAATGTTTAGATAGTCTCTTCTCTTTGAAAATGTTTAGACAGTCTAAGATTATTTTTTAAAAAAAAACAAAAAACTGTCCTGGCAAACCAAGGCTTTTTATATCAAAAAGCCAAGCTTCTTATGCATAAGAGGGTTTCCTACTGTTTTCATTTTGACAGGAGGCGCTGTAGTTTGAGATTGTTTTCTGATCCTAGGAGGCCAGTCTCACGTCTAGTCAACTGAAGCTGTGACCCATGGGGAACATGGGGACCTGGGGCCAGCCCCCCTCACCTCACTCTTCCAACCTGCCCCCACCTAACGCCCCACATTTATGGTGTCAGCCACAGTTTAAGGTTTTGTTCACATGGTTACACGGAAGCCCCCCACCAGGGGGGAGGGGGCACAGCTTAAAGAGATGGAGGTGCCCAAGAAAGCCACTCCCCACTCTAATTTCTCCCAGGTCAGCCCTGGTAGAGTCGTAGACTGAAAACATTCAGGTCTAAAGGATCTGATTTTACAGAATGAGAAACTGAGGCTCCGAGTGGGGAGGCACATTGCCCAAGGACAACAGCTGGTCAGGCAACTGGGGGCGGAAACCCGGATTGCCTGCTGCGCAGACAGAGGCTGCCTTTCAGGGACAACAGGCACGTGAGCAGCAACATTTAGGGGCCACATCACTTTGAAATATGAAAATGGAAGTGGCTGGGAAAATAGAGAAACTTTTCAAAATGGCTTTCTGACTCTGAGTAAACAGTAACCACATTTTTTTTTGCCTGTTGGAGGCCTGGTTTTTAATCACTCCACAAGCAGTTTTCATTTCTGTAGTAAAATTGCTTGTGGTTCTATTTAATTTGTTTCTGCAGGAGCCAGCTTTGATGAAGATCTCCGAGGAGCTGGCGGGCCTTTTAGCACAGCACGCTCAGCCAGTCAATGAGAAACGCTTCCCCACGTGGAGGAAATTCCTCTCCACACTTCTCAGTCAAGGTAAATAAGACTGTAAAGTTTCTATCGAGCACCCATTTCCACAACCTTGAATTCTAGTTCTGGGTCAACCTGGGGCCCATTTAAACACCTCGCATCTCTTGTGTTGGTTTGGAAAAGGGCTCCAACAGCAGGCGCTTTCCCTCTTTTAAACTTTGCCTAAATGTTTATCTTGCACTCGGCCCCTTAAGTAAATAGGAACTGGGCACACCAAGCTTGGCAGGCGCAGCTCAGGACCGCAGGCCTTTATGCGCACCACAGACTTCTCCTGACAGGTGGGTGTTGCGACTGGTGATCTGGATCTGGATCTTACCACGACCAGGAGCAAAGTTCTTAAACCCTCGGAGGCCAGGTTTCTGCACTCACCTACTTCACAGAGTTGGTGGGAGGAGTCAGCGAAACAGATGTGAAGGATTCTACCTGCAATGGGAAATAAATGTCAGTTTCCTCCTCTGTTTCCTGGGAGGGTAGAAGTGGTCTCACCTTCTCCTGTGAAGGTAGAATCTATAATAATAAAAGCGTAATATGTTAATTAGACTGGACAGCTGAACGACCTTCTGGACATCCTTCCAGACATCCTTCCGGATGAAGTAGTCGCTGCACCGGGGGCCAAGGCAGAGGCAGTTAGGGGTGATCAGGCAGGCAGCCAGGCAAGCAAGTGGTTAGGGGCAATCAGGCAGGCAGGCAGGAGCTAGCAGTGCTGGATTGTGAGAGAGTGCAGGCCAGGCTGAGGGCTCTCCCACCACATGCAAGAATTTCGTGCACCTGGCCTCTACTTGCTAAATAAGCATCCTCTACAGTTCTGGAACAGTTCCATTCCTTTCATCCTCCTCCTCCTAACTCATCCTCAATTTCTAAGGACATTAGGAGGCCTGTGAATGAGGGAATGAATGAAGTGAATGATATTTATCCCCAGTGGCAGAGATCCCTGTGGGAGTGTTACACCCAGAGACACCCATGCAGTGCCACTTACTCCCTAGGAGGTTACAGCTTCAGGCAGATATTCTTATATGCTTACCCACATGAATGAAAAGAGAAGGCTAGTGTAACCAACTTACAGAAGATACCTTTTCATCTATTCACCACCATCAGGTGATAATATTATATTAACATCAATATGTAATAATATCATAATACTGTAATATTATATGGTAACAGCAGCAGCAGCAACAGCACAATCATGCTAATAGCAGTGATGATAGCCTAATAAGCACCAACGGTGCATATTATGTGCCAGGCACTATTCTAAGTATATGTATATTAATTCATTTGGTCTTCCTAATAACCTTATGAGGTGGGTACCATTATCACCCTTGTGTTATAGAGGGGGAAACTGCAGTACAAGAGATCAGCTACCTTGCCCCAAACCACTCTGTTGTTATGTAATAGAGTCAACAAAAGGCTATGCCTGTGTTGCTCCAGGAATGTTGGCCAGAGCCCAGAGACGGTGGGTATATTTATCAAGGAACACATCTTGGCCCAGTGTGTGGGAGAGCATCGAGACCTGTTGGTTGTCGGAACACACTGGCTGGGCAGGGTGGGATGGGATGGCTTAGCCAACACAGCTAACAAATTATTTAAGCAAGAGGTTGGATGGCCAGCCATATAACAAGAATGTTGAAAAGGGTTTTCCTGGGTCGGGGGAGATATTGCTGCATGATTCCCAGTGTTCTCTCAAATCTAAATATCTATAATTCCACAAATTTCCATGTACCCACTGACAGAAAGACCAAACTAAAAGAGTCAACCCCAAGCATAACCAGAAGAAAACAAGGTACCCATGACAACAACAAAAGAAAATGGTCAAGAATAAGGGATTCTTGCCCTGTGTGGTTTGGCTCAGTAGATTGAGCTTTTGCCCCGAGAACTGAAGGGTCTCAGGTTCTATTCCAGTCAAGGGCACTTTACCTCAGTTGCAGACTTCATCCCCTCCCCAGTCCAGGGAGGCAACCACTGGATGTGTCTCTCTCACAACGATGTTTCTCTATCTCTCCCCTTCCCTTCCACTCTCTCTAAAAAATCAGTGGAAAAATATTCTCAGCTAAGGATTAACAACAACAACAAAAAGAATAAGGGATTCTTGCCCTGGCCAGGTGGCTCAGTCGTTTGGAGCGTTGTCCCGTACACCAAAAGATTACAAATTCAATCCCAGGTCAGATTGAGTACAGATGTTTCTCCCCGCCCCTCCCTCCGCCCCCCAATTCTCTCTCAAAGCAATGAAAGCATATCATTGGGTGAGGATTTAAAAAACAAAACAGAAAGAATAAGGGATCCTTTTTAAGTTAGAACAGAAAAACAGACGTGAAGTTCTCCAGGTCCATCCAGGACAGGATATTAGGAAGTTCCCAGATCATCCAAGGTCAGCTCACAAACCTTCCTTTAATCT
>NW_006286677.1:2025951-2033827 GCF_000327345.1 Myotis davidii | reverse complement strand
CACCCTCCCTTCCTTCCTTGTCTTTCTTTCAGCCATATTATAAACAGTTTCTATTTATGAGAGGTAGAACTAGGTATATCAAAGAACCAATTTTATAGATGAAGAAACAGGCTCAAAGCTAAGAAGTGACTTGGGTAAAATCACTACTCTCTGGTGAAAGGGAACACAGCGAGATCCTACCATTTCAGCACATCTCAAAAACACCGGTTCTGGTAAGTCATGTGTTTTCAAACCTCTGCCCAGCTCTGAGCCTAGTGCATACATCAGGCCTCATAAGTGTTCACTGATTGAACAAGGCTGTCCCCCAGGCTTTCTGACCCTCAGGCCACCACCCACCACCTCCCACCATTGCCTGGCTCATTTCATTTCTGCTCTCTCAAGTATGCTTATGGCCACAAAATGCCCTACAAATTTGATTTCTGCATTGCCATAGGATTATATCAAAGGCAATACCTTTTTATTTTTAAAAGGGAACTAATTGCTTTGAAAGGAACAAAATTAACAGTGAAAACGTGGTCATGATGCTGAGAGGACCATACTAATAAGCTACTTTGAAGTAAAAATTTAAAGTAATCATGTAGGTATAAAGGACAATATGTTTCTACTGAAGCACTGTCTTTCGAAATGTAGGTGACAGCTAAAGCCATAAAGTTATCTAAATCATAGAGACTCGATGAGTTTTGTGTTTCTTTTTGTGGATTTTGTTGTTTTATTGAGTCAACCTTGCTAACTCCCCAGCAGCTGGCATTCAGGCACAGCACGCCCTAGTAGCCCTCATTCGAAGAAAAACATATCTCAAACCAACCAAAAAAATAAGTCCATTTTCCTTCTAAAACTCAGCCTTCTTTAGGGCCAGTTCCAACAACATTTCTAGAAATGTAAGGAAAGTGCCTTTGTATAAAATAACAGATGGCTGCATTTAAGAACCACTAAAGTCTCAGGATTTCACCGTGGATGCTGCTCAAAGCCTGTGGGCAGAGGTCACCTCCCAGCATATTTGTGAAATAACAGACCAAGTTTATCTTCATACTGTCAGGCTCCTGAGCCCGCCATGTCTAGGGGACACTTAGCTGCTTTGATTTTTAAATTACATCATCTAATTCTTTACAAGTAATGTTTAAAATTGTTTTCTAAAAGTGGGATATCTACAGTAAGACTTACGTTAGGCCTAAAAAACAGAAAGTCAGGGCCATGTGATATTTGTGAACACCACTGGGATAGCCCACAAAATTAGCTAGGGCTAATGTTGTTGCTGTGATCAAATTTGTGATTTTTGTTATGCAGAGCAAAAGGTAAATATGATCCTATATAATAAAGAGGTAATATGCAAATTGACCATCACACCCTCACACAAGATGGTCACCCCCATGTGGTCACAAGATAACCACCACAAGAGGGCCAGCAGGGGAGGGCAGTTGTGGGCTATCAGGCCAGCAGGGGAGGACAGTTCGGGGGGGGACCAGGCCTGCAGGGGAGTGCAGTTGGGGGCGATCGGGCCAGCAGGGGGAGCTGTTAGGCATCAATCAAGCTGGCAGGGGAGCCGGGCCAGCAGAGGAGGGCAGTTAGGGGCGACCAGGCCAGCAGGGGAGGGCAGTTAGGGGTGACCAGGCCTGTAGGGGAGGGCAGTTAGGGGCAATCGGGCCAGCAGGGGAGTAGTTAGGCATCGATCAGGCTGGCAAGCAGAAGAGGTTAGGGGCAAGCAGGCAGGCAGGCAGTTGGGAGCCAGCGGTCCCAGATTGTGAGAGGGATGTCTGACTGCCGGCAGTTGGACATCCCCCGAGGGGTCCCAGATTGGAGAGGGTGCAGACTGGGCTTAGGGACATTCCCTCCCCCACCCCCACCCCCCGCCAGTGCATGAATTTCATGCACCAGGCCTCTAGTAAATTATAAAGCTCTCATTATCAGCAAGGGGGAGGCACAACCTGTCCCTCAAGAATGGCAGCATCTCCTGGCTCTGCATTTTCAAAAATGATTTACAACTGGCTTTCAGTAGGAGTCCTTTGGCCGACATGATGGTCAGTGTTTTCTTACACCTGATAAAAGCCCTGTCAAAACTTCACAAAGCAGTGCAGTTGGACAGAAAGAGCACTAGTCATCAAGGTATGAACTGTGGGCCATGAGCAGCTAATTGCCTCTAAGGCATCTGCCTATTGGTCTTAGTTTCATCCTTTATATAATGAATGGGTATACGGTGTCTCCCCTTAGTATGATCAGAAAACTTCCATCCATTGAGCCCTTCTGTATGCCCACCACTGGGCTACATACTATAAACACCGCACCTCTAAGACTCACAACGACCTGGTCAGGTGGTTTTATTACACCCATTGTAGAGGTGAGGGAAGGAAGTTCAGAGAATTGAAGCTAAGACTCACAACGACCTGGTCAGGTGGTTTTATTACACCCATTGTAGAGGTGAGGGAAAGGAAGTTCAGAGAATTGAAGCTAAGACTCACAACGACCTGGTCAGGTGGTTTTATTACACCCATTGTAGAGGTGAGGGAAAGGAAGTTCAGAGAATTGAAGCTACTTGCCCAAAGTCTCCCAAGACCCGGCAGGTGCACAACCTGAGACCCAGCCCATCTGCCTAGGCCTGGCCCCTTTCCTTCTGCTCTAAGTGGGCTCAGTCCAGGGAGCGAATCCTTTCACCTACTCCATGCTTTTCCCACCAGGAGGTGTGGTCGAAGCATACCCCCCTGTGGACAGTGTCACCAACCTGACGGTGGACATGCTCATAGAGCCCAACGGAGAAATCAGTGTGCTGTCCACGGGGGACCAGTTGCATGCAGAGGGCCCCTTCATCTCCTCCGGTACCACCATGCCTCAGGCCTCAGTGAATTCCCAAGTTCTCATTTCTCTGTGCCTCCAAATTGGAAAAGCTTGTAAACTGAGAAATGTGGTCGGTTACTTTTCTATAGACCTGGTGACCTTTATTGACCCAAGCACCATGGAACAGCAGGTAAGTCGACTTGATGCCACATGAACTTCTAAAATATGTAGACTCCACACGGTTTACACCCATGCAACTGGGCATGGAAGGGAGCTTCTAAGATTCACTGCTCACCGGCTGAGCTGACTGTAATTCAGCACCCACATGGTCTGTGTCAATCCATGTGAGACAGGGCTTTCTGTCTGGAAATACAGGGTCTTCTCATTTGGGTACAGTTGGAGTCTAAATGACCACAGCCCATGCCACATAGCTCTGTTGATTGGGCCGTAATTCTCTGTGTCTTATCATGAGTTTATTTTATGCCATCTAGGGATTGAACCTGTCTAGAATCTATTTTTAAATAGAATGTCAATCATCAGAAAGGAGTTGAGTCCTTGTGTCTGTTCCTTTTCTTAGTAATTCACCAGAAAGTTGGGTTGTCAATTTTTTCTCCTAAAAAATGTGTTGGAAAATATTTTATAAATATAAAAAGGTTTAAATAATAATATAATTAATAGTATGTGTCCAGACCCAGCTTAAGAAATAAAATGGTGCCAATACCACTCCAGTCCTATGTACTCCTTGCCAGTCCTCCTCGTGTGGCCCTTCCTCCTCCCAGAGGTGGCCACTGTCTCACATTTAGGACTTTAATTTCTTTCAACATCCTTATGCTTTTGCTGCACATTGATTACCAATATATAGTATACAGTTGCACAACTTTTTATAGTTCAGAACATCCTATATGTTGTTATTCTACAACATGCTTTTCTATATTCAATATTTCATCTGGAAGATGGTCATGTGGACATGTGTAGCTCTGATGTATGACATTCTTGATAACAATGTCTAAATTCACTACTATTTCACAGGATTTGTTTTTAAATGTTCAGTTCCTCCTCGGTTAGTGATGGGTGACCAGACCTCTGTCTAAAGGATGAAAAGGCCTCCTGCCCTCCCTCTCCCGAGATCCTCTGGCCATCCAACGTTGTAAATGCACTGTAGTTGTTTTCTATTCATTATTCTCAGGTTCATGATTATCCGTTTCAGTCCGATGATGGTTTCAAAGTGCGAGTTTATGTTTGGGCAGTTTTTGGCTTGTCCAATAATCATTTTCCATGTGCCTTCCTAAGCCCTCCATTGGTTTTACACTCCTTTCTCAGGTCCACACCTTGAGAGAGTAAAGGACAACTAAAGGGCATTCAGAAATAATCTACCCTGGGAGGAGGGAGCAAAGAAACAGTGTCTCTGGTGGAAGAGTTGAGTGGCAGGGAAGTAGGGGGGGGTTGCTGGGGGGAGGGAGCAAGGGATGCTACCCTCCCCTAATGTTTGTATTGAGAAACAAGGATTAAACCTGCCATCTTTGGGGCAGGAGGGAGGTTGGAACTATGGGGCTAGTTAACTTGTGGTTTTTATTTATTTGCATTTGGTACAGGGAGAATTGCATATGGCAGTGAGCACGTCCTGTCCCTGGGTGACCCACCCTTCTGTGGTTCTGGGATAACGATTCCACCCTTCACTTGACTGGTCCCATGTGCCCATCTTTCCTCACAATTACTCCCTCTTTATTTCTCTCTTTAAAAAAAAAATATTTTATTTATTTTTTTACAGAGAGGAAGAGAGAGGGATAGAGAGTTAGAAACATCCATCAGCTGCCTCCTGCACACCCCCTACTGGGGATGTGCCCGCAACCAAGGTACATGCCCTTGACCGGAATCAAACCTGGGACCCTTGAGTCCGCAGGCCGATGCTCTATCCACTGAGCCAAACTGTTTAGGGCTATTTCTCTCTTTTTTCAACCACATCAGCCTCTCTCTGCTCCCCTTAGTCATCATACCACCTTCTGCCTCAAGGCCTTTACACGTGCTGCCCCTCCACCTGAATGCTCTTGCCTTTTCTTCTTTACCTAGTTAACCCCCCTTCCCATTCATTATATTTCAGCGCAAGCCATGCTTTCTTAGGGGAGTCTTCCCTGACAAAGCCAAACTCGCCTGATTTAGGTTCTCACATCATCATGTACCTCTCCTTCACACTACTTACCATAGTTACAATTTTAAACGTGTTTCCGTGATGATCTGATTAAAGCTGTCTCCTCCTGTGGAACATGAGCTCTCTGAGGAGATGTACTGTGTCTCTTTTAACTCCCTACTCAATTCTCAGCACAATCTCTGCCCGGAAACAAAGTGGGCGTCCAGTAAATATGAAAATGAATGAATTAATGAACAATTTAGAGGGTACTCTAGCAGATGCTGGATGGTGGTGCCAAGGCTTTTAGAGAAAGAGCTCAGACATCAGTTGATGGATGGGACAGATAAATATTAGCCCAGGGTTCTCGGGTTTTATCGCACTATGATTTCTCATCACTTCCTGTTAATACTTGAGTATACGGCCATTTGGGTTACAATTTTCAATAGGACAGTGGAGGAAGTTCTCAGGAAGTAGTATATCAAGGGTGTTTCTACATTGGCGAGGGAAGTAGGTTAGCTCTCGGTGTAGTATATGTAATTGGCAGGCATTGTGGTGCCAATGAAGAGACTGGCATGCTATCAACCTCTTCTTTTTTGCCAGTCTAACAGGGGGAAAATGTCATCTTGTTTTCCTCAGTATTTCTTTGATTATTATTGATAATGAACACCTTTTCATATGTCTGTTGGCCATTTATATATATTGTCTTAATTGCCTTATCATATATTTTGCTCCTTTTAAATTGAACTATAATATAAATGCTGATTTGTACAAGTTCTTTATATATAAGGAACTATTACCCTTTGATGGTTGTACATACTGCAAATATCTTCTCCCACATTGTCATCTGTGGCTTTTCTCTCTCTCTCTCTTTTTTTAGCCATGTTTCGCCACCATAAAAATCATAATTCTTCCTTTGTGATTTATTGATTTTGTAACTTTTGCTTTTGTAATTGGCTACTTTACAAAGTAATATTTGTGGAAAGGTATTCCAAGAGTACACCATTATCTTATTCCTCATCAAATTGCCACCCGTGAAAATTAGCACCCATTGCCAACTTTCTCCTGAGTCAGCCACCACTATGATGGTGGCAATTTACTTTTAAAAAAATTTTATTGAATTTATTGGGGTGACATTGCTTAATAAAAGAACAAAGGTTTCAAGTGTATAACACATCATCTGTATATTGTATTGTGTGTTAACCACCCCAAGTCAAGTCTCCTTCCATCACCACTTATCCCCCCTTTACACTCTTCTACCTCCCCCCTCCTTTCCCTCTGGTAATCACCATACTGTTGCCTGTGTCTATGAGGGTGTGGTGTTTTGTTTTGTTTTTTTGGTTTTGTTGTTGTTGGGTTTTTTGTTTTTCTTTTTGCTTAATCCCTTCACTGTTTTAACTCATCTCCCCAACCCCTCTCCCCTCTGACAGCTGTCAGTCTGTTCTCTGTTCCTCTGGGTCTATTTCTATTTTGTTTGTTAGTTTATATTGTTCATTAGATTCTGCATATAAGTGAAACCATATGGTATTTGCCTTTCTCTTCCTGGTTTATTTCACTTAGTGTAATATTCTCCAGGTCCATCCATGCTGTTGCAAAAAGGCAAAATTTCCTTTTTTATGGCTGAGTTGTATTCCATGGTATAAATGCACCACAGCTTTTTTTCTCTACTCATCTACTGATGGGCACTTGGGCTGCTTCCAAATCTTGGCTATTGTAAATAATGCTGCAATGAATGTAGGGGTGCATATATTCTTTCAAAGTAGTGTTTTGGGTTTCTTCAGATAAATCCCCAGAAGTAGAATAGCTGGGTCATAAGGCAGTTCCATTTTTAACTTTTTGAGGTGACTCCACACTGCTTTCCACAGTGGGTGCACCAGTCGGCAGTCCCACCAACAGTGCACAAAGGTTCCTTTCTCCCACATTCTTGCCCACTTTTTCCTACTGCATAAATCCAAGCAACTGGTACATATTGAACCTTTTAGAAAAGACACTTTAGTCATATAAGTTGAAAAAATGTCATAATAAGTGACATAATAAGTATAAATCCCAGAGTGACATTAAACAACTTTTTGTAGGTCACTTGGCCATCTGTATGTCCTCTTTGGAGAAGTGTCTATTCAGGTCCTTTGCCCATTACTTAATTGGATTGTTTGGGGGATTTGGTGTCGAGTTGTATAAGTTCTTCATAAATTTTGGATATTAACCCATTATCAGATGTATCATTGGTGAATATGTTCTCCTATTCAGTGGGTTGTCTTTTCGTTTTGTTGATGGTTTCCTTTGCTGTGCAACAACTTTTTAGTTTGATGTAGTCCCACTGTAACTTTTCATTTCCATACTTCGTTCTACATTTATTCATTGGCAATTTACTGCGCGGAAGAGCTTTTTCTTCTCCATCTTTCATTTATGTATGTGTACATGTGTGTATGTAAGCATGCATGGATTGTGTATATGTGTATACGTGTATGTATTTATAACAGTTGGAACTCATGAGTTTCTACTCTTTTTAGGCAACCGCATTATGTACTTTCATCATTTTGAGATTCAAACTGTCCCAGATTTGGCTAGTGGGAGACCCTTCTGGGTGGCTCTTGTGTTCCTTTGGTGTGTTCCCATTATTCTTTGAGCACTGTCTTACTTTCTAACACAATGAGATGTTTTAGGTGTATCTTCCACTTCCCCTGACCCAGACCCAGGGTCAGCCTAAGAGCCTTGGGTCCTTCTAGGGAAGACAGTATTAAGATCTGAGCTCTCAGCGCTCTCATTGCTTCTGGAGTGTCATTGCTTCCCGTCTCTTTCAATAGACAGAGTAAGAAATAGATAATATATGCGCAATACACACACAGACATAGATATATTATGCTTCTACGACTATTTCTATATCTATCAATGTATATATTTTTCTATTTATTTAATTCTTTGCTTTTATTATTCTAGTTGTCACCTAATGTCATCGCTTTAAAATTGTGCTGATCTCAATTTGACAAG
>NW_006286677.1:2020473-2025353 GCF_000327345.1 Myotis davidii | reverse complement strand
ATTCCTGCCAATATCTCTAATTCCAATCTAACACCTCAAGATTCTACACTTCCCCTTTTCCATACTTAAAAAATAAATACCTTTTCCAAAAGTGATAAACCTTTGTCTCCTTTTCCTCAATATGTTTGCTTATTTGCTCAATCAGTGTATTTATTTGTTCAGGGTAAACAACTAATCTCCCAACCAATCCTGTTGTCTTCTTCACCTGCCACTAAAGGGCCCCACCTGAGTCTCCTGTGCGTGGATACTGAACCCTGTCATTTGCATTTTAAGTTTATTTGTAACGTTCTTTCTCATAGTAAAGTTTCAAATAGTCGGCTCTAGTTTTTTTCTAAAGGACTGTATTACCTTGAGCTTCTCACTTTCTTTCTCTCAGCTTCAGTTTTCTCTGCTGTGAAGTGAGTAGGTGAGCTTATTTGACTTCTGAAGAACCTTCCAGTTCAAAAATTATTTATCCCAATAATATTTTCATAGTACTTATTGTTTTACATTCAAAATTTAATAATAGTTAGAGTCTACTTTTTAGAAATATCACAAGAAAATAATCACAAAGATTTATGTACACATATGTTAATCACAGCATTATTAAGGATAGTAAAAATTTCCAAATACTTGAGATTCCAAAAATAGAGAATTTGTTAAGCAAATTATGATAGATCAATAGAATCAAATGCTATAAAAACAGTAAAACTCAAGTTTTTAAAGAATATCTAACAGGAAACTGTTTATGGAATATTGAAAGGGTAAAACAGATTACAAAACAATATATAAAATTGTATGTATAATGTGTGTCCCCAAAAAATATATACACACTGTATGTATATTATATTATACACAGCTGATAGCTCAATTTTCAAAATGAAATGTATTTTAATAAGCCTTGCCTTTATAATTACTCAAAGTATGTGTATACATTTCTGAGACACTAAATATATACATATACATAATTTTATAAAAAGAAAAAACAAATATATGCAGAGCACAAAGAAATAGGAGATGTTACAAATGATTATTTCTGCATTGGAGGACTGAGGATGTGGTAGGCAGAGTAATACTCCCCCCACTCAAATGATGTCCATATCCTAACCCCTGCCACCTGTGAGTGTTACCATACATGCCAGCATGTACGTGTGGCTGACTTCAGGCTGTTGAGACTGAAGATGACCCTGGATTATCCCGCTGGCCAATGCAGTCACGGGGTCCTGCTGGCTTTGGAAATGGAGGCAGCGACAATGAGCCAATGGAAGCAGACAGCCTCTAAAAGCTGAACACGGCAAGGAAGCACATTCTACTCTAGAGCCGTTAGGAGGAATGATGCCCTCCTGACACCTTGATTTTAGCCCAGGGAGACTTCTGACATGTGACCATTTAAGCCACTAAGTTTATGGCGATTTGTTACAGCAGCAATAGGAAACACAGAGAGTTTTGGGTTTTCTGCATTTGCATTTTCAAAGTAAGCATGCATTATATTAGTAATCAGAAAAAAACTGAACAATGAAAACCATAAATTTGTATAGGATGTTATAACTTACAGAGCACTTTCACATACATGATCTTACATACAAACATGTCTTGTGGTAGATTTGGGAGGCAGAAACTGAGGTGACGGCATCCATCTCAAATTCTTGCTCTCTGTCCTTGCAGCTTACCATGCTGCTAAGGTAAGAGCAGCGGGACCAGGATCCAAAGGAAGGTAGATAAAATAACAGTGGTGCGCCAAGGATGGGCCCACAATCATGAATCGGCTCCAGCCAAGAGTGTGGAAAATCCTGTCCAGACTTGAGGAGATGAGGGTGTGGTTCTAGGGTGGCACCTGGAGGAACAGTTTGGGAAATGTAAGCTTTCAATATTGGAATCACTGGGCAGGAGCCAGGGTCTCTTGGGAACAAGAGGAAAAGGGTCAGTCCTGGGAAATGGAGCTGGTCAGAGCATAGCACAAAACCACTCCTGGTGGTGCACTTAGGTCCAAGATCCCAGCGTCCCAGGGACAGGGAAATTCCATGCAGATACACGGAACTACAAGGCAGCCAGGTTGGAGATCTGACTTCCCATGTGAGATGAAAGGAGGGGCCCAGCCTCCTGTTACTGCGAAGGGATCCCGCCCTTACACAAGGAGTGGCACACCTATTGCCAAACCCCGGTGTGTCCTGGATGTCAGTACCTAGTGGGTTCCAGGAGGGCCATGCAGCACCGACCAAAGGCCTTGAGGAGAGACTGACATGATCATTGAACAAATATTTTCCAAGAGCCTACTCCACTCCATGCTGGACGCCGAGGGGTTAGAGATTCAATAAGACATGTTCCCTGTCATGTGGAAGCTCATTTCACATCCCTCATCCAATTTCATTTGATACACATGCACCCAGTTGTTGTCTTCTTACTGGTTCTTAGGCATAAATGTTGCCTCCCTGAGATTTCTAAATCCTCTAGAAAGCCCTGGACCTTAAAAAAAATTTTTTACCTCTTCATGATGTCTACCACAATGATAGTCATGTGATAGCCAGTTGATTGATAGACTTTTGAAAATTCTAGAAGATCCAGATCTGTTGAGCTTACTTATTCACTTCTGGGAAATTCTCAAAGAAAGAACAAGTGTTTACTGAGCATCTATTATACACAAGACATTATGGTAGGTGCTAGAGGGTTGCAATGATGCAAAAGGTGTCCTTGGTGCCTGCCCTTAGGGAGCTCACAATCTATTTGGGGAGACAGACTTAAAAAGTGAATTACAAGAAAAAGCTTAAGTGACAACTACATAGGGCAATAAAAAGAGACATTAAAACGGAAATGTTGGCTTAACTACCTTCTGTCTGGAACAATCAAGAAAGATATTTACAGAAGAGGTGAGATTTGAGCTGAAAAATAGGATTGGAAGGAGGGTAAGAAGGAAAGATGCTGTGAAGGGTGGAGGTAGAAAAGGTCAAATCACACATGGGTAAAATTATTATCTAAGTCTTACAAACATCATATCTGATTTATATCATGTAATTATGCATTTATATATCATTCCCCAGTTCCTTTTCTTTATGTAAAATTCACCAAACAAATAGATTGGCAAAGATGCTTTCTGTTGAAATTCCCAGATTAAAAATGTATTTGTTTTTAGATAGTGTGAACTTTTGAAATAACTCTCTCCGTTATGAGCATTGATGCTGTTGTCTTAAAAACAAAACAAACCATGAAAAGGTTAGAAAAGAGTTTCAATGAAAAAAAAAAACAGCAGCAGGCGGTTAGCAATGATGGCTCTTCCTGGGCACAAAAGGAAATGAGACTGGTTACAAAGTACAAACTGTGAGGAAAGACAAAAATGTAGACCTCCATGTATAGCACAGAATCTCAATATATTCTGAAACCTGATTCTCAGAGTGCCTAGACAAAAATAAATGAATGGAACTATGTCAAACCAAAAAACTACTCCACAGCAAAAGAAACTAATGACAAAACTTAGAGGCAGCCAACCAGAAGGGAGATGAAGTGGCCATTATCAACAAGACAAGCAATAACAAGTGGTGGAGAGGTTATGGAAAAAGGGAACCCTCATCCACTGCTGGTGGGAATGCAGGCTGGAACATCCACTCTGGAAAGCAGTCTGGCAATTTCTCAAAAAGTTAAGAATAGATCTACCAAATGACCCAGCAATCCCTCTCCTGGGTATATACCTGAAAACCTCGAAATCATGTATTCGCAAAGATATGCACCCTCATGTTCATTGCAACATTATTCACGTGGCCAAGACATGGAAACAACCAAAGTGCCCCACATTAGAGGACTGGATAAAGAAGATGTGGTACGCCCTCACTGGTTTGGCTCAATGGATAGAGCGTGGGCCTGCAGATTGAAGGGTCCTGGGTTCAATTCTGGTCAAGGGCCCATGCCCGGGTTGTGGGCTGGATCCCCAGTAGGGGGTGTGCAGGAGGCAGCCGACCCATGATTCTCTCTCAACACTGATGTTTCTATCTCTCTCTCCCTCTCCCTTTCTCTCTGAAATCAATAAAAATATATTTTAAAAAAAGAAGATGTGATACATATACACAATGGAATACTACTCAGCCGTAAGAAAGGATGCAATAGCACCATTTGCAACAACATGAATAGATGGATCTTGAGAACATTATGCTAAGTGAAATAAGTCAGTCAGGAAAAGCTAAGAACTACAGTGGGGCCTTGACTTACGAGTGTCCCGACTAACGAGTTTTTCGAGATACGAGCCATCTCTCGGCTGATTTTTTGCTTTGAGTCACAAGCTAAAATTCAGGTTACCAGCCAGCTTCAGATACCCCACAGCTATTTGGCGCAGCAAATGTCACAGTGAACGCCACAACATCAGCCCAGCATCACATGTCTCACCGTTCACTGTTGATTTGAAATACGAGTAATTTGAGTTCCGAACTCCATCACAGAACGAATTAAACTCGTAAGTCAAGGCCCCACTGTATATGATTTCACTCATGCGTGTGATATAAAATTGAAACATGAACACAAACAGCAGTGTGGTGGTTGCCAGAGGGAAGGGGGTGGGAGGAGAAGGGGGCCTAATATGAGGTGACAAGAGGAGATTTCACTTTGGGTGGTGGTCACACCGTGCAATATACAGGTCTTTTCACATAGAAACCCACACCTAAAACCTATATGTTCATGTTGACCAATGTCACCCCAATCAATCCTATATAATAAAAGAGAAAAATGGTAATTGGTGTACGACGATACCCTTTTCATTGGCTAATCAGGGCTATATGCAAATTAACTGCCAACTCAGATGGCAGTTAACTGACAACAAAATGGCGGTTAATTTGCATATGTAGGCACAATGCAGGGAAGCGAAAGGGAAAGCAGGAAGAAGCCCCCTGCCACTGACAGTGATCAGAAACCCAGGGGGGAGC
>NW_006286677.1:2014257-2019981 GCF_000327345.1 Myotis davidii | reverse complement strand
CTGACCACTGATGGGGGGAAATGAAGGTCCCCTGCCCAGGCCTGACGCCTCTGGCAGAGGCGTCAGGCCTGGGCAAGGGGCCAATCCTGCAATTGGAGATTGATGGGGGTCAATGCCTGAGGGCTCCCAGTATGTGAGAGGGGGCAGGCTGGGCTGAGGGACACTCCCCCTCACCCCCACCCAGTGCACGAATTTCGTGCACCAGGCCCCTAGTTTAATAAATAAACATAAAAAATAAGAATGCCTAAATACAAATTTATCAGCCTAGAATTTTAAATAATGAGATAGTTGAAAATATTTTCATCATGCTTGGTAATGGATTCGGGCCCCAGCCTTTCCACTTACCAGTTGTGATACTTCTGACAACCCACTGGACCTCTCTGAGCCTGGTTTTTTCATTGACAAATGGGGAATTCCTGCCCTCCTTCCCACAGGATGTTCTGAGAGGCTGAGCAGATATAAGGTGCTGCTCTTATTAAATCAAACGGCATAATCACATGGAAAGCTGTCACCCGAGCCCTCAGCAGGTTCTCAAACTGTGAGTGGAATCTGAATTGAATTAGCATTATTTTTAAAACTCAGTGAGCATTTTCATAATCATAAAGTGATATATACGCATCAAAAATGAATACATTTATTTCAGAGACTGGAAAACCCAGGTCTACAGAAATATCATAATTCCTCTTATTCAATGCTGTATACTCAGCACCTATCACCATGTCTAGTATATAATAGATCCACAATAAATATGTATTAAATGAATAAATGAATACTTCTCTCTGAGTCCCCCTCTAGTACTCTCATTTGCAAGATCTCCCTATCTCGGTTTTCAAGATGTACAAGGTATTCGCTGAGGGAGCTCGATGAAATTTACTTTTTCTCTTTAGGGAAGGTGTTTTATTTATATATAAGGAAGTTAACAGTGTATGTCTAAATTAAAATTTAATAAGCCTCTGGTATAAACAGAAGTGGCTATTATTCAGTGTTTCTAATGCTATAAGAGGCACACTGTTAATCACAAGTTAATACTTAGGGAAAGGAAAATAGATCCCAAGGGTTTTGAAGCATTAAAGGAAAAGACCCGTCCCTTTAAAAGGGCTGCATCTTTGCGTCGATGAAACAGACCTGTAATATACAAAAAATAATAATGATCATGGCGGTAATGACTTTTACAATAAACACAAAGGCAGTGATGACAATGAATTTCATAGTGACAATTACAATTTTGTTTCTTAACACGGATAGTGCAGGTAATCTGTTGGCCAACTTTGCCTGTATACAGTATTACCTTGTGTGACTGTCCTTAAACGTTTGGTTAACCCCTTACCTTGTAAATTTTGACCTTCAGAAAATTGAACACAAGCCTAAGCATCAACTCTTGGATAGGACTTTGGTTGATGTACATAGTGTATAATAGACCCAGTTCCTCTGTCTACATCTCACCTCGCCCAAGACTTCAGATGCCCACTCTCATCATGGAGATTCTTGTTCTCTCTGAATGAAACTCTGGACTCTGAGGTCTCAGGAGGAGCCGATCTGGCATTCACCTGCATCCTGTACTTTTCAGCAGGCGCCACAGTTCCACAGGGGGCAGCAGCTGGGGGAGAGGAAGAGGCTCCCTGCTAATGCTAAGAAAGACCAGAAGGTTCTCCACGTTTGTGTGTTTACAGCGTGTCCCCTCGTATCACAGAAACAAAGCTGAATGGCCCTTTCCTACTTCCAGCTGTCACCTGTTTCTGTGCGATAAATTTTGTCTTGTAGCAACCCAAGTTCCCATCAGTAGACAAATATATATATATATATTTCTCAGCCATGAAAAAGAATGAAATTATACCATTTGGAACAACACTGATGAGCCTAGATGGTATTATACTCAGTAAAATAAGTCAGACAGGGAAAGACAAAGACCACATGATTTCACTTAATATGTAGTGAAATATTCACTCTAAAGAACAAACAAAACAGAAACAAACTCAAAGATAATGGAGAACAAACAGATTTGCTAGATGGGAGGCGGGTTAGGTGTTGGGTGAAAAAGGTGAAGGGATTAATAAGTACACATTGGTAGTTACCAGTCACAGCATAGGGATTATAGTCAATAATATTGTAATAACTATGGACACAGACAATAGGGTGGTGAAGGCCTAGGATGGGGGGGAGGGGAACTGGGTGGAGAGGAACAATGGGGAGTGGGGACGGGGAGGGAACATCTATAATACTCAACAATAAAGCCTTATAAAAAATCAGTTAGAAAATCTTAAAAGTAAAAAACGGCCCTGAACTACCCATGTGGCCTCCCCCCATGTGGCACTATTGCTTTTCTCATTGATCATATCCAAAGTGCTCTCCGGGACAAGCAAGCTGACATGCCTGGTTCCTCCCAGGTTCGATAAATACATTCTCTTCCTGCCTCCCACATGCCTCCTTCGTTCCGAAAACTTGCCTTTCTGTCACTATACAACTTCCCTTCTCTCAAAACATGTTTCACAATCCAACTCCTCCTAGAAACCCACCTAAATCAATCCCTCTTCAACTGCCACCCCATTCTGCAGCTTCCCGGGGCTGAGGTACAGGATCGATGGCCAAAGTAATTATTAATGATAACATTAACAACGTATTGAATTTTTGGCAAGTGCCAGGCACTCTGTTACATATTTTACATGTAATATTTCTAATCCTCACACCCTGAGAAATGGGCATTACTATCCCTAACTTACAAAGGAGGGCTGAGGCTAGAGTGACATGTTCAAGGTCACACAGTTACTAAGGGACAAACCCAGGGTTCAGACCACGCTAAGGTTCACACCCAGCAGGCTGCCGAGCCTGCTCCTCCTCTCACGGCAGACGCTCCTGTGGTCCTGCATTGAACTGATGGTGAACATCCTTTGCAAGTGACTCCCTCCTCCTCAGCTACCATCACCAAAGAAGACGTATGTTTCCCTTGTAGAGCCTCAATATGCTTGTTGAATTGAGTTGAACAGCTTAAAGCCAGAAAACACATCTCCTATTTTTTTTTAACATATTCCATCCTTGTGCTCAGCACATAAGGTAATCATTAAATGTTAATGACTAAGCGCAATGGAATAAAATCAGTGTTGTGGTAGCCATTTTTAAGCCTTAAGAGTTTAAATGAGCAAACCCACGCACAGCACCACAGCTGGGAGTGCCATATTGCCATTAAGCCAGAAGGTGGATTCACGGGATGGGAACATTGAAAACAGACACCACAAGAATGGTTAAGTCAGTTTTCCAAACCACTTTCTACAAGTAGCTATTGCTTTTTTCCCCATAATAATTTCACAATAATTAGCCTGCTAGGTGAGAAAATCCCAGGCAAAAAAGATCAACCACAACTGAGAGTCAGAAGAATTCAGAATAACCAGTCAACATTGAGCCAAGGTTGGAGGTGATATGGACAATAGGCAGAGCCATTCCCTATTGTCTGGTTAAAGATATAAGAGACCTGCCATCTGGATTCCTAGTATGGGCTTTACCTTTCAGAATAAGTGCTTTTGTTCTTATCATTAGGTTAATGACGTCCAGTCTCACATTCCAACACACATGGAAATCAAAATGTGTATTGGTGAGGAAGTGTCTTAGGCTATCTGTCTCTGCTTCCTTTTGCTTTCTTTGTTCCTAGCATGAAATTTTCTACTTTTTGCCAAAACCTTCCTATGTAGCTTTTTAACTTAATTAAATATATAGGCAATTACTGACACCATCTGTCTTCATAGAAAAAAGCACAAGAAGTGACACAAAACACTGGAATTCTGAAGGGAATACTTAGCAAACGAAATCTTCTAGCTCCGCTATAGTGATGTTTATGTTTAGGGCCCCTTATGTTATTTGAAGTCTTTTATGTTTTTCAGAAATAATGAATTTGGGCTATACTTAAAATGTAGTGACTTTGATAGGATTTTTTTAAAAAGAAAATATCAAGTAATCCATTGCTTTTTCAGTAAAACAAAAACTTAAACATGCCATTGAACATCTGTTACTAGTACAGTCTAACACAGCACTTAAAATCCTTTAAAATCCCTGAAAACCTTTATAAAGTTACATGAATCTTTTGCATAAATAGAACTGTTTTAACAATATGTATATTCCTCTAAACATACATTGTGCTTTCTTAAACATAAGAGCCATTGTGTTGTTCTTATTGTGTTGCTCTATTGAGATATCACATGCCATAAAATTCACTCTTTTAAATATACTAACGTAGTTTTTAGTATACTCACAGAATTATACAACCATCATCAGTATCTAATTTTAGAACATTTCTCTTATACACACAAAAAAAATCCCTGACCCTATTAGAAATCATTCCCATACTCTCTCCCCTCCAGCCAGTAGAAGGCATTTTCTGTGTCCATGGATTTCCCTTATCTGGACATTTCATATAAATGGGATTATCCATTTTGTCTTTTGTGACATAATGTTTTCAAGGTTCATCATGTTATAGCATGAACCAATGCTTCATTCTTTTAAATGACTGAATAATAGTCCACCCTGTGGATGTACCACATTTGTTTATCAGTTGATAGACATTTGGTATGCTTCCACTTTTTAACTATTATAGTGTTACTAGGAGCCCAGTGCACAAATTTGTGCACCTTGAAAGGAACTGTGGGCTGAGAGGCTGCGATGGGTACAGGGGCAGGTCTTGGCCCATCCTCCGTGCCCCCACCTGGTCCCTCCCACCATGACCCCCAGTCCCCTGTCTGCCAGCAGCCCCGCTCCTGCTGCCATGCTCCCACATGCTGATGGCACCAGCCCCGCTCGCACCCGCTGATGGTGAGGAGCCAGCACCAGTGGTGGTTCCAGAGCTGACTGTGGGTGTGAGCAGTGCTGGTACTGGCAGTGGGTGCGAGAGACGGCTGCCAGCCCCGATTGCCCCTCAGGAGCAGGGGAAGGTGGAGAAGCCCTCAGGGGTGATTAGGGCCGGCAGCCGCCACTCACACCTGCTAAGCGATTGGGGCCGGAGCCAGGCACCAGGAGTGGGTGCGAGTGCCAGGTGGGACCACGGCGCATGGGAGCAAAGAATTTTCAGTAACCACCAGAGGCTCACCCTGATGACAGCGACTGGCGCCCCACCTTGGTCTGGCACCCCCGCTCACCTGCTCCACCATCCTGCCACAGCTGATACCCTCCATGTTCCACGTGCACCCCCTGGTGGTCAGCGCACATCATAGCGACCGGTTGTTCAGTTGTTCTGCTGTTCGGTCTATTTGCCTATTAGGGTTTTATATATATAGATGAACATTCATGTACAAGTTTTTGGGTGTACCTGGTTTCATTTTTCTTGATTATATATAGGAGTAGAATTGATGGGTCATATGATAGCTGAAAGTTTAACTTTTTGGGAAACTACCAAACTATTTTTTAAAGTGGTTGCACCATTTTACAACCTCACTAGCAATGTATGAGGTTCCGATTTCTTCATATCTTTGTTAATACTTGTTACTATCTTTTTTACTTCAGCCATCCTGGTGGGTTTGAATGGTATCTCTCCTATCTGTGTTTTAAAGGGGAAATTTTTTTTGTCTTTGTGTTATTTCATTGAATCATCCAACAAAGATTTATTGTGCATACATATCAGGCAGGGGTGCTGCACTAGGCATTGTGCAGGATGCAGAGATGAATAAGAAGAAGTCCCTGTTTTTGGTCTAATTCTCCTCTCTAGGAATTTCCAAATGTAAACAAACTTGCCTCAGACGTGAAGTC
>NW_006286677.1:2011971-2014198 GCF_000327345.1 Myotis davidii | reverse complement strand
TTGAGGCTCATGCTTAGAGTTTGAGGGGCCATCGCTCTGACATTCCGTGTTTCTTGTGTACAGACTCTGCAACCAAGGTAGTTCTTTGTAAAAAAACATACAGATGTGATTTACTGGAGCTGTTGAGGAAACTGGGGAGGAAAGGCGAACTCTGTGCCAGCTCCTTGCGCTGCTGGGACCAGTGCCGCGGGCCCATCCTCATCGTGCTTTGCCCGGCAGGCTTCCACCCCGCAGACAGGCACAGGAATCCTCCTGATGGGAGCTACAGAACAGGAGCTTTTCGCTTTGAAAATCCACACAAAATCCTTTTAGAGATTATTTATAGTGGCTTGGAAGGAATACTTCTCAACTAGGCACATCACTCACCAGCCCTGACGTTTATAGCGTGAAAATTAAAGGAGGAGAATAACTGTCTACAGCATGGGATTACTATACCGAGTTGCTGTGGAAGAAGCATTTACAATTACTGGCCCTAGAAACCTGATAGGTTATAACAATTGGGTTTTCCTGTTTATTACAGTTTAGTGCAGTGATGGCGAACCTTTTGAGCTCGGCGTGTCAGCATTTTGAAAAACCCTAACTTAACTCTGGTGCCGTGTCACATATAGAAATTTTTTGATTTTGCAAGCATAGTAAAACAAAGCCTTATATTTTTGATATTTATTTTATATATTTAAATGCCATTTAACAAAGAAAAATCAACCAAAAAAATGAGCTCGCGTGTCACCTCTGACACGCGTGTCATAGGTTCGCCATCACTGATTTAGTGCTTACTGTCAAAATATGAAAGTGGTCTTCCCAAAATTCATAATAAAACATTAAGGAAATACCTAAAAAGAAAAAAGATGAGTAATTCTGTATGTGAAGAATACAAATAATATAAAACAAAATAATATCAGTGAGGCCATCAGTCTTAAAAGTAAGAGTGGGAGGATGGTCAATGTATAGAGGAAGTAGAAGGCACTTGGAAAAGGCAGCAGAGAAATCAAGGGGATCTGAAGAGATTTGTGGTATTTTTACAAAAATGGAAACCATAAATGCCGTTGTTGATGATGCAGGTCTCAACGGTTGATCAGGGCCCAGGATGACTGTCCTGTACAGCAGAGACCGCAGCTCTTTGCCTCTCCAAGAGACTGGGCCATCCCAGCAGCTGCCACTAGGTGGCAACCTGCCAAGAGGCTGCAATCCCCTCTGCCTATGGACTTTTTTATGTAACTTAAACAATTCTTAACAAATATCATAATCACATTAACATTGTATTAACTGGAAATTATTACAGTGTCCTGTACCACCTTCTTTAAAATGAAGCATCAGGTGTGTTATTTACCACAGTGGAGAGCTTGATGCTGCCTGGGGATTGAAAGATCAAATGCGAAGAGACATCACTAAAAAAATATGCTCTCGCCCTAACCGGTTTGGCTCAGTGGATAGAGCGTCGGCCTGTGGACTGAAAGGTCCCAGGTTCGATTCAGGTCAAGGGCATGTACCTTGGTTGCGGGCACATCCCCAGTGGGAGGTGTGCAGGAGGCAACTGGTCGATGTTTCTCTCTCATCAATGTTTCTAACTCTCTATCCCTCTCCCTTCCTCTCTGTAAAAAATCAATTTAAAAAAAAAGTATGCTCTCAACCTGAAAGCCAGGATTCTGGGGCTTGTTTTTAAACAGCATCTGAGAAGAGGTGAATGTACTCACAGCCTTTGTAAAGTGGGCAAGAGTACTGAAGTCAAGAGCCAGGCAAGGGAGTTCTTACGCCCGCCTCAGGCTCTGTTCCCGATAGTCACACAGGTTTGTGTCTGCCGGACCCAGATCTCGTGTAGTCACTGATCCTCACAAGCCCTCGGAGATAAAGACCATCACAGATAGGTCTGTGTTCAAAGACGAGGAAACGGAGGCCCGGAGCAGAGAAGGAAGTTGAGATCACTCAGACTGCGGAGGGCAAGGTCGCCTCTCCCACTGAAGCCAGCTCTGGCCCAGTGATCTCCCATTCCGGCCAAGCCACTTGCCTCCACCACTTCTTTTACCCTCTGCTCACCGCGTCCGTCAAGCCATCGTCATCTCCCACCCAGATCACTGCAGTAGCCTCCTGACTGGCTGCCCCCACCCCCGTTCCCATCCTCGACCCCTCATGGTCCCTTCTCCTCACCACAACCCCCTTTAAAAATATGTCAGACCAATCAGTTTCCAGCTCAACACGTCCCAATGGATTCCCAATGGCCTCCACCGTTGTA
>NW_006286677.1:2011333-2011686 GCF_000327345.1 Myotis davidii | reverse complement strand
ACCCTGGTACCAAGGGTTGGGGCTTTAGCAAGTCACCCTCCTGAGCCTCAGGAAAGAGGGGGAGGAGGAGGGGGAGGGAGGAGGGGGAGGGAGGAGAGGGAGGAGAAAAGAAAACCTAGAGATGGGTCTGCAAAGCATCTATAGATTCTTAAAGCTCCTAAATTCTCGAGCAGGGGTCCTCAAACTACGGCCCGCGGGCCACATGCAAATACAAATATTGTATTTGTTCCCGTTTTGTTTTTTTACTTCAAAATAAGATATGTGCAGTGTGCATAGGAATTTGTTCATAGTTTTTTTTTTTAAACTATAGTCCGGCCCTCCAACAGTCTGAGGGACAGTGAACTTGGCCCCCT
>NW_006286677.1:1997839-2001674 GCF_000327345.1 Myotis davidii | reverse complement strand
GCAGAGGAGCGGGCAGGTGGCCTGGCCTCTGCAGCTCCGGCATAGCTATGGGGACCATGGGTCTGACTGAGGGCTTGGTCTCGCTCCAGAAAAAAACAAGTGGCCCAGCGGTGGGTTTCCTGTCCGGTGGGGACTGCTGAGGAGGGCGGGCTGTGTGGCACCCTCTGCACTCGGAGGCCATCTCTGTGGACAGTGGAGTCTCAGCGCTGCATCTCTCAACTGCCTTTGTTTGAGGACCAGTCTCTTCAAAAATTCTCCACGAGTGAGAAATGTTCACGATTCCCAGGGAGCCTCATAGATGGATCTGGAGGCAGCCGAGGGCCGGTCCACCAGGCCTGGTATCCCCAGTGACTAGTTGGGGAAAGTGCAGTCCAAAGAGATGACCTGCCGGGGATCACCGCTATTTGTCTCAGACCCTGGTACCAAGGGTTGGGGCTTTAGCAAGTCACCCTCCTGAGCCGAAAGAGGGGTTTTGCAAATACAAATATTGTATTTGTTCCCGTTTTGTTTTTTTACTTCAAAATAAGATATGTGCAGTGTGCATAGGAATTTGTTCATAGTTTTTTTTTTTAAACTATAGTCCGGCCCTCCAACAGTCTGAGGGACAGTGAACTTGGCCCCCTGTTTAAAAAGTTTGAGGACCCCTGTTCTAGAGTCATTTGATCTATAAATTAGTCTCTAGGTCCCATCCCTGCCCTGATGCCCATAAGAGGAGGTTGGCAAGACCTTTGCCACAGAACTTTATTTGCACTTGGAGATAGTCACAGAATATAGGCCTGGGCACATCTGCCTGCATCTGCACACTCTGCCAGCCATCCATCCTGCCTGTCACCCACGAGAGGCGGAAGCAGCAGGGGTGAGCAGGCGGCCTCCATCTGCCTGGAACACCTAAGGCAAAAAGGGCTCAATATTGGGCTTCTCTGCCCCTCCTCCCCACACAGAAGCACCCCAAAGCTTGTGGCCCAACAGGACGCAGAGCCTGGGAACAGAACAATTCTGGGCAAGGTTGCCTCTGCCTGACCCAGTCTTCCGGTTCTCACACACTTTTGTGAAAACAATGAGGTTGCTGTCGTTTCTTGGCTTTGCCTTCTGCGCTGTGTTCTGGCCCCTCCGCCCCAGGCTCCCCGAGGCAGCTGCGGTGAGCCCCGCACCCGGGCGAGGGCAACGGAAAGCCGGGCCTCCCAGCGCTTCTCCCCACCCACCCTCTGGCCCTGCCCCTGCCGAGTGCCAGGGCCTTTTCCCAACCAGTTCTATCGAAACAGAATGTAAGCCCCATGTGTCCTTTTTATTTTCTGTAGCCTCGTTTAAAAATAGGTGAATATATTTCATTTATTATAACCCAAATATTAGCCTCAAACAAACATGTAACCAGCATAAAGTATTATTGATGAGATAGTTCACATTCTCTCTATCTCCTTCGTCTTCAAACGCTGGTATGTACTTTACGTGTATAGCACACCTCAATTTGAACCAGCCCCAATTTCAAGGGCTCAAGAGCCACAAATGGCTAGTGGCTTCCATATTAGATCATGAAATACATTGATCTAGAGATACATGAAAGTCCATGTAATTGCACTTGCCATCATTCTGCTAGTATTAACAATAGACTATTCACATTTTGTTATATGCTCATCTCGTCTTTTCTATGCATAGTATTATTTTCGCAAAGTGGAAGTCACATTGCCCCTACGACTGTATATCCTTCCCTTGCTCTTTTTGTGGTATCTTGTTATGTCCTCAAACGTTATTCACAGTCATTATCTTCAGTGATAATACCACAGACTAGCCTATCACTTGAATGTGTCATAAGCTTCTTAACCAAGGCCCAGATGTTGGACAGCTGCGATTTTTCAACATGACAAGTAATTCTGAGATGAGTATTTTTCTGTTGCTTGTGCTTCTCAAAGCCTTGGTGTAAATCTCTCTGGTATTCCAGCCATTTTTAACAAAATGATTTTTGAATATCATCCATCAGTCAAACAATATCAACAAGTGATTTCTGAGTGGGAGCTGAAACACCGTGGTTTCTCATCCCACACCGTCGGTACCTGGCTCTGTAACCTAGGGCAGACCACTTCTCAGACCAGAGTTGCTCCATTTATAAAGTAAACTGATGGTATTCGATGATTTTTAAGGGTCTTTCCAGCTCTAACCTTCAGTGGTGTCTTCTCCTCTCCCTCAGATCTAATCAATTAATCTGTCAAGCTGGTCATTACAGACAGGTCCTGCAAGTCGTATCAAAGCCACCTCCTGAACATCTAAAAACCCGCCCACTCCTCCCCAGCCCCACTCACGGTGCCTCTGTGCAGGTCGCCATCAGCACTCCTCTGACCTGTGATGGACGCATTGCAGAGAGAGCTAAGCTCTGAAGTGAACATTGAAGTCCAAAATCAAGAATAGGGTTCGTGAGGTGCGTGGGAAAGCCGGGGCTGGCACCGAGGAGATGCCCAATGAATGTTTGCTGCATTTGAATCTGAAACCAGCTTCAGGAGACCCACCCTGCTCCTGAAAGGTTGCCAGGGAGTTCACAGTGAAGGGGAGCCTCACCCTGCCCCACACACTGGGTGCCCTGAGTGCTGCGGGAAGACAAAGACTCTGCAGCTTCCCCACAGGGGCTGACAGTCTAGAGGGGGAGATAGGAGCCCCTGTACACAAAACAAGCTTGCCTCGGGCGGCGTCTGCAATGGGAAATCCAGATGGAGAGCAGAACCATTATCTGAGCAATTCAGGCAGGCCTGCTGTCGATGAAGGGCTTAAAGAAACAAACGTGTTCTATTTCTCTTGTGAACCCAAGGGTCAGGGCAGCCTGGGGAAGCCAGAGGCCGTGGCTCTGGGAGACCAGCACTCTGGCCGGTGCTCTATGATCTTAGGCAAACACTGAAGCTCCCTATATTTTTTTAAACCTCGCCCGAGGATATGTTTTGTTTTGTTTGTTTTTAAAAAATTGATTCTTGGGGGGTGGGGGCGGGGAGGAGAAAAACATCAAGGCTCAATGGTTGTGTGTTGACCTATGAACCAGGAGGTCATGGTTCAATTCCCAGTCAGGGCACATGCCCAGGTTGCAGGGTCAATTCCCAGTGTGAGGCATGCAGGAGGCAGCTGATCAATGATTCTCTCTCATATTGATGTTTCTGTCTCTCTCTCTCCCTATCCCTTCCTCTCTGAAATCAATAAACACACACAAAAAAACAAACAAACAAAAATTGATGTCAGAGAAAAACATCAGTCAGTTGCCACCTGGATGTGCCCTAACTGGGGATCAAACCCAAAACCTAGGTATGTACCCTGACAGGAAAGAAAACCCATGACCTTTTGGTGTACAGGACGATGCTCCAACCAACTGAGATCTCTAGCCAGGGCCTGAAGCCACTTTTGATCTCGGTATCATCAGTGGTCAAATGTAGCTAGAGTAACACCAATCCTCCCACTGAGATCTCTAGCCAGGGCCTGAAGCCACTTTTGATCTCGGTATCATCAGTGGTCAAATGTAGCTAGAGTAACACCAATCTTGCCCAAAGCTAACCACCTACTACACTGAGTTGTGAGGTTGCACACCATGATTATGAATGGGGAAAACAGTTATTAAATGGAGCAATCTAATAACTACACAGGCCACTGACAATGTGTCTCCTAAGATCCTACTCCTCCTACAGGAGACGTTTGATAATTGTAAGTAACATTTGTATTGAACTTTATCATGTGACAGGCAATTTTATGTGCATTTATTCTATTTTGTTTCCAAAGTCCCATAAATGTTATCATTTGCTCTTTTTGCACTTAAGGATAGTGAGTTGGAGGGAACTTAAATAAGTTGTTTAAGTTTACACTCTGTGAG
>NW_006286677.1:1990150-1997701 GCF_000327345.1 Myotis davidii | reverse complement strand
TGTGATGTTGCTACTGTTATGAATCGTCATGTAAATATCTGATATGCAGGATGGTCTTAGGCGACCCCCATGAAAGGGTTGTTAGACTGCCAAAGGGGTCGCCACCCACAGGTTGAGAACCGCTGCCTTACATGGTGACCTTCTCGTTAACACCCTTATCACCACCGCATTAATATCATTAACATAGATATTCATCACGTTTGCTGTATTTATTTCCCTTTGATCAGGACACTAAAACACCAAGATCAGGGGTCTGAAAAAATTGCCTGACACGTGAGAACAGCAAGTTCCCTCTCGGGTACTTAGGCAGAGTGGCTGTCCCCATCTGATTTGCATGTTATGCCATACAGCAGGAAATATCTAAGTTGACAAATAGGATATTTACAGCTGCAACAGATACTTGGCAGTTAGTTTTTAACAATTGTTGCAAATGTGATTTATTTGCTATTATACAAGGGCATTACTGTGCGAATATGACTCCTGAAATTAGCTTCCGTTTAGCAAGGGGCCCTGACAGCTTGACCTCCTAATATCCTTATAATGATGCCATTTACATTCAATGCTTACTCAAGTCACTCGATGCTAGATTTGTTTGAGAGGAGTCCACTCTGGGGCAGATGTATTATGTACTTTGCCATACCGAGTTGGTGTGGGGGGCACACGGAGGCCTTCTAAGAGGAAGAAAAATGTTTAATCAAGTCTTCGGAAAATGTGTTCGTTTCCAACTTCCTACAGTGAAAATGCATTACTGCTAATTGCAGCATACTCCAGAAATACAATACTTCATGTTTTCTCCGCAAGACATTTCCGTGGCGTGGATTATATTAAACCAGAACATGTTTTGATCCTCAGCAACTTTAACTTCTAATTTGACTGGGAAACTGGTACAGGGAAAGGACTGGGTGGGCCAAGATGAGCGCCGTCGCCTCCAGCAGGGAACGGGGAGAGGGTGGACTGGAAGCCAGGCAGAACTGGGTTCCAGTCCCAGCACCGCCCCTTCCTAGCTGGGTGGCACTGGGTGCCTCTCGGAACCTCTGTTTCTCCAGCTGTGGCATGGGGGTGTTACTCTTTAGGGTACTATAAAGATCTGAGGTGGTTGTGAAGCACCTGGCACATTGTAGGCACTTGGTACGCGGGAGGCAGTCATGTCTGTGTTGCTTTTCAAAGCTCAAATGTCACTTCTCCACGATGCAGCCCTGACTTCACTGGACAAACGCAGTCTGTCCTTCCTTTCCGCTTCAGCAGCCCTCTGCTCTGCCCCTTGATCATGTCCAGTGCTGCTCTGTGCTGTAATTAATTGAATACATATGTCTCTGGGCTCCCCTTCTTGATCGCAGAACTTGTGCCCGTTTACCTTTCACACCCCGATGCCTAGCACAGGAATATGCCTTGAGCATCGAACTGAGGAGGACTCTAGGGCGCTCTGGCTTCAGTGTGGGCTTGGGGATAACAAGGGCAAGCAAGGGGAGGGGAGAGGTAGTACATGACCCACGTTTGCCATCTCTAGCGTAGCACCTAATAGATGCTCAGTAAATATCTGTCCAAGGAATTAGTGCCCGTCACTAAGTAGTAGCTTGTAGTTACATATAGTGTACATATGTCTACTTTCAAAGCATTCTAACTTTTATTGCACCTAGTGTTCTAATAACCCTGCAATTCCGCCTGGGTGGGTGTTATCATGGTTTCCCAGCTGGGATACAATGGCACCGTGGGGTAGCAAAGTGGCTTTCCTGCCTCTCATGGTAAAGCAGTGGTGGAACTAAGACTGACATGCCAACCTCAAGTTTCCACCTTAAGTGTCACATTGAAATTCCCCCGGAGGCCAGCACTGCTTTTTCCAGAATCAGGGCCAACTGCCCTTTTCTCATACTTGCTCACTCTTCCCCCTCTGTTTGCTGTCCTTGAGTTGCCCATCCCCTCACGCTTCTGTCCAGTCTCATTTCTCAGTGGAAAACATTGCATGACCACCTTAGAAACGGCAGTCAACTCCGAGTCCACAGGAGCACCGTGGCTCAGGGCACAGCGACCAGACTGCCTTAGCCAGGCGTCTGCCCTTGTGGAACTTCCCACAAGAACCTTGAATCTTTTGATTGCACCCAGATTGGAGGTGCCATCCCGCCGCTGCAGGAAGTAGAAACAGAAGCAAAAACACCCACCCGCTGGTTCAGTTGGGTCTGGTGTGGTTTGGGCAGGGCTGGGTGGGTGTGGCTTCCTCCCCCTCGTGGCTAATCTCCCCCACCCTCCTGCTTCAATCAGGTGTGGGCAACAGGCCTCGACCTGGCGTACAGCGACCAGCTGGCCCTGACTCAGCTCGCCTTATACCTGACCAACGGCCACCTGGACTGCAGTATTAGCACCCTGACAGTGCCCCCGCGCCCTCCCAAGGAAGAGAGGAAGAAGAGCCACCCGACTACCCTGTCCGTGCGGGTAAGCAACAGCAGCTGCCTGGTGCTCCGTGTTCGGCAGCACTGGGCCTCGGCTTCCTGAGCTCTCACGATGTGCCAGGCTCTTCGGTTTAGAGCAGTGGTTCTCAACCTGGGCTGCACATTAGACCCACCTGGGAATCTTTTTAAAATCCTGATTTCTGGGCCTCGTCCTCTGGAAATTCTGTTTCTTTGTTACTAATGTTGTGGCCCCACCCCGTAACAAAGAAATAGAATTTCCAGAGGATGAGGCCCAGAAATCAGGATTTTAAAAAGATTCCCAGGTGAGTCTAATGTGCAGCCAAGGTTGAGAACCACTGGTTTAGAGAGAGGAAAGAACCTCAGGCAAGTCACTTCACCTCTTCAAAATGTGTTTCTGGACCATAAATGCACAGGTCAAAGGAGAGGGGAGAGGGCATTCCAGAAGGAGGAAGGTCTGGGTGGGAGGGGGAGAGCGCGGGGTGTTCCAGGCTTACATCTGTGTGGTGTTTCCCTCAGTTCTCTTCTCAGCTCGCTTCCCTGGGCAAGTACAGCTGCTTCTATTACCAGCAACTTCTGATAAAACCCAGATTTTTCTAACCCCAGTGTTTTTTTTTTTAGCTTCAGATTTCTAAACCCAATATAGTCTCCAGAACTTCCCTGTCAAGTCCTCATGGTCACACTATCCAAAACCGCATTTGTCATCTCCCTTCCCTGTACTTCCCCTTGGTGGGTCAGGCCAGAGGCCTATCGGGCACACTGTCCGCCTGTCAACCAGCGGTCCTGGGGCTGGCGGAGGTCTGCCAACCGCAGATCCCTGGGTCACAAAGGGTCCATCTCCATGGGGACGGTGGGCTAGGTCAGTCATGGAGAAGGAGAACAACAGTCAAGAGACCAGACGGGCCTTAGTGTGCGGGGATATGAGAGGGGATGGGGCTCGGCCACAGCTGCTCTGACAGCTGCCAGAGGTTTCTTCTGCCTCGCAACTGGGCTTCATACCCTTTTTGCAAAGGGAGCTCGACTTGAGGTCCAAATGTACCAAACAGATGAAAAAGGAATGCCCACAGCTAATGGGACCCACACTGGTGCCCTAGGTACCTTTTCAGAGAAGTATCTCCCACCTCTCTGCTGAGCCTCTCTGGGTCCCAGAGAGGCCTCTGGACTTAAAAAGCCCTTGTTTGACAGTCCCCCGGGGTCCCCGGCGTCACCCTCCTTGACAGGAACGCAGTGTACATTTGGAAGGGTAGCCTGGACAGGGTGCCAGATGTCCTGGGGGACTTAGGTCGCAGCCTTTTTCTCCTCCACAACCCACCTGTCGTGTGGGGTACCCTTGCTCGCAGGAACCCCCTCAATCTTTCTGCTCATTAAGAAGAGAAGTAGAGCTGGACTCGGGAGGAGAAACAGACCCGTTTTAATCAGGCCCCAGGACCTGCTGAGAAGCTCTGAGGTCCAACACCACCTATGGCCTTCATCCAACCAAAGGGATCTCCAGAATCGATCCCACGTTCAACGCTAGAGGGAAGGGCAGCCGTAAAACTGGAGTCCTTCTGGCTCAGCGAACCCAACTCCGTGACATTTCTAAAAGGAAGCCGGAAGCTGTGTTGGTGCTCAACAGCAGACTTGCCACGACAATGTGCTCCATTTAAGGATGTTGCTTCGGAAGGCCGTAAGCAGAAGTTGTGCTTAGAATGAGAAGCACTCTTTTATTTTCCCCATCTTGCCTGCAGGTTTCAGTCCCAGCTACCGGCAGCATATGGGAATTCTGTGATCAAGAGTCTTAAACACTTTTAGGAATTGCCTGCACTCAAGAGGGAAGCATTATGGTCTTCAATAATTCAAATGTCTCTGCAATCACTGAAGAAAGCTAGGCAGGTTTTCTGACGTGGGGTAAATTGAAAGTGCGTTTGGTTTTAGGAAGATAAATGAATGTTCTCACCCTAGTGCCACTGTGCATGTGTGTTCCCACACATGCTCCCATACACATGTACATACATGATAGGCGATTATCTTTTTTAATTGATTTTAGAGAGAGAGGAAGGGGGAGAGAGGGAGAGAGAAACATTGATTTGTTGTTCCACTTATTTGCGCATTCATTGGTTGGTTCTTCCATGTGCCCTGACTGGGGGTCAAACCCACAACCTTGGCATATCCAGACAACACTCTAACCACCTGAGCTACCCGGCCAGGGCCCTGATAGGTGATTTTTTAAAAGTCAAGAGACCCGATGGGCCTTAGTGTACACACAGTGCAATTGACCATCAAACTGAAGCTTCCTGAACATGTGTGAACAACAGACTGTGATGCTGTCAGGTTCCTGATCAGTCCGTTGACAGCCCCCTTTGAAGACGGAAGAGAAAGGAACCACACAGATGAAACCATAATGAGGACCTATCCAGAACTAACGCCTGGAAAATGCTTCCTTGGGGTCGGTCCCTTTAAGGAACATGCTATGCATGAGGGAAGCAAAAACTTCTCCAGGCTCGAAGAAGAGCTGTCATCCCACGTCTGAAGTAGGTGGCAAAGAACTGTCATTGAGACCCATTTAGGCAGGTGCATGGGTTTCTGACCCAGGGCCCTCCACGGATGACCCATGGAATTCAGAAACAAGATGTGATGAGTCCCAGAGGTGCACGTGTTAGAAATGAAAAGAAGTCATCTAATAACTTTTAAACTTTTAATGTAACGTTCTGTCAGGATAGGCATAAGTGGTCACCCTTTCCGACCTGTTTTTACGCCTCCTCTCTCTCTGTGGGCCCCTCCACACCGCAGTTGGTAAGTGGCCAAAAGAGCCCATCTTTGCAAACATCTTCAAACAACCCAAGTCATTTATAAGCATTTTTAACAGCACACGATCTGTAATGAATGATTAAGTAAAACCTTTTGTGTTAAATTATGATGTTAATAATGATTCTGTCCCCGGTAATTTATTATGAATTCTCCGATGCTTCGGGTTTGATTTTGATAGAATGCAGCAACAACCAAGTTTATGTGATGACTTTATTTTTAGAATTCCTCCTTTGAAGGCACACATTTCCCCCACTACTGCTGCTCCTGTAATTATATACAAAACCAATCACTCATTACAGTTAGGATACATTATCTTCCAGACAGATGAGGCTAAATAAGCAGCACATTAATAATTCAGAGAGCAGTTCATTATGCATGTGGCTGCCTGCTTCGTAACTGGAATAAGAACCCCATCAGCCTCTGCCAACCCTTAAACAATAGTTCTGTGTTACTGCAGCCGCATTCAAGTTTACGCTTGTTAAACTGCTACTTGGATTATTTTATCAAACATTCATTTATTTGTGGTCCCTTACTGCCGAGAACAGATTTTGGAAGCTCCTTTTTTAAGTTAATGATTTGAGCAATGGGTGTTATTAATTCTCAGAATATTATAAACATGATTAATTTTCAGGCAGAGATTTATTACATAAGGATTTCAACTATGTCAACTGAAATGCATCACTGTCAAAACAAGTATCATGGCAAAAATAGAATATGCTCCACACTTCAAGTGCCGGTGCTCAGAACTAAATCGATTTAAACTGTGGCGGAAGCAAAATTATATTCTCCAGTGAAAAGGAGTATTTCCAGCTTCCTTTATTTGGCTGGAAGCGCTCTTGTTAGATTGTGATTTAGAAAGGTAGTTTAATAAAACTAGACTTCTACCGATAATGTGTTGTCTTCTATTTTCTCCCCCTGGTTTTACTAGAAAGGGGTAACCTCTGGGATTCCCACACATTCCCAATGTGGTCCGTGGGAATTTGGAGTGAAGAGCACTAGTCAGAAGTCAGGGGTCATGAATTCTGGTCCTCTGTCTGCCTCAGTTTCCTCGTTTGTAAAAGAAGGGGGGGCTAAATGACCCTCAAGTTCTCTGGAGGGATTTGATTTTGTGGGGTCTGGAAAGTGGAGCTCTTTACCTAGCCTGGCCCAAGCAGCCTCGTGTATAGGGGGGAGGAGGCATGTCCTGTAAGGGGACACAGGAAGGGCCCATCCCTCCACACCCCAGCCTTCCATTAAAAGGCCTTGTTCTTGCAGAATCTTTTAGGAAGGAGTAATAATGTTGTGACAGGTCACATCCTAAGTCCTCATCAGCCATTACCTTAGCTATCAGTTATACTTTCAGCAAAAATCAACTAGAAGTAAATTCAGCAAGTATTTAGTCAATAACTGCTTTGTGCCAGACACTCTACTAAGCCCAGAGGCAATAGGATGAGTAGCAAAGAGCTCCAACTTTATTAGGGAACACAGGTGGGTCAGCAGATAACTATAATGCGTATAATAATAAGATCAGAACGTCCAGAATGTATCAAGCCTGACCCCATGTGCTTTACACAAATCCTTATACAACCCACATATTAGGCGGGTGCTATTATTATGCTTGTTTTTAGATCAGAAGACCAAGGTTAAGAGATGCTAAGCAAGTGTGGAAGCCAAGGTTTAAGTCCAGGCCTGTCAGCCGTTAGGGCCTGTGTGTCTGACCACTGTGCTATCCACCCTGCCTTGCAGTGGCTGGGCATCAGTGACTCAGCCCCAGAACAGAGCTTAAGCTCATCCCTGAAGAAGTCTCTGAACACAGAGAAAGCTCATCTTCCAAAAGAGGCTTCATCTACCTGTGTGATGAGGTTGTTGCCATTACCCACTGGATTCTAACCTGCTCTGAGCCTGGCCGCGACTCAGTGAGCACTGAATGGACCAGTGGTTGTGGAGAAGGCTTCTGATACTATAAAAACAATCTAGGTCATGATGTCCTTGGCGAACTTTACAGCATCCGAAGAGAGTAGATTATACAAGTTACCCTCTTACAAATGGTGTTTTATCTTTGTATAATGTTTTATACTTAAAATAGAAATGAGCATATTTGAACCCCTGATAATCTTGAGAAATAAAGAAGACAGGGGTTATCATGTCCATTTTACAGATTAGGGAACTGAGGTTATGTGAAGTTAAGTGAGCTGCCCAAGGTCATAGAGTTAAGTAAGTGGCAAAGCCCAGGTCGTCTGAGTCAAGTCCCTTTCTAAAGACAAGGTTGATTGGTAAGTTGGTCAGTTTTTATTTTATACTGAAAGCCCAATGCACAAAATTGTGCACCAGTGGGGCCCCTCAGCCTGGCCTGCGGGATTAGGCTGAATCCGGCTCTCCGACT
>NW_006286677.1:1955863-1989695 GCF_000327345.1 Myotis davidii | reverse complement strand
CATTGCTATGAGAGAGAAACATTGATCAGCTGCCTCTTCTGTGTGCCCCTAGAGATCAAACCTACAACCTGGGTATGTGCCCTGACTGGGAATCAAACTGGTGACCTTTTGCTACACAGGATGATACTTAACCAACTGAGCCACACGGGCCACAGCAATGAGCTACCATTTTTTGAGTGCTTTCTCTGTGCCAGACACTGCTCCACGGTCCTTATGTACTCATCCAAACCTCACAACAACACTGTGCCCTATGCTATCAGGCTGGATAAAAGACAACCCCAGATCACTGAGACCTTTTTCCTATAGAAACCACAGAGCTGGTTAAGTCTTTAAAAATATAGGAGTATCATGTATGTTCATCTTTGTTAGCATGATAATTACACAATTATTAGGCACTTAATATATGCCAGGAATTTCACCAAGCATTAGGGATGCAAAAACATTTTGACAAACTCCTGTCCTTGAGGAGTTGGAAAGAAATACAAAATAGCACCAACACAAGGAGAAACCTACGCCTGCATTTAAGTGCCAGTTGAGCAACAGCCCCACAGCCTGCTGCTAAAGTTCCTGGGATCAACTGTGGACTGGGGGGCATGGGGTGAGGGAGTGGTCAGGGAACGCCTTATTAACAACATAGAAATCAGTCCATCCCTAAATACTAAGACAGCCACTAAGTGGTGAGGAGAGGGAGACTCCCCTCCCCCGGGAGAAAGAACAGAAGCAAAGAGAGCCCCTGGTCTATTAGGAGATGGCAATGGCCCTGCTGGGCTGAGGCAGAGAACCTGGGGGTGGGCAGTGAGAGAAGTGGTGGGAGCGGTCCACTGAGCACGTTTGGGAGAGTCTGCCCACCCAGCCAGGTATGTGGACTGCATCTTAAGGCAAAGAGGGGACACTGGAGAGTTCCAAGCATCGACCATCCTGGTTTCAGAAGACCACCAGTCCGGTGGTCGTGCTCAGAACCCCAGGGACCAGCGGGGAAAGGACCCGCCTGGGGAATAACGTTCAGTGTAAGTCCAAAATGCTCCAGGCCCGGTAGATGCTTTCACAGAAACAGCAACACAGATAATAGCTGCCATTTATCAGGTGTCAGGAGCTGTGCTAGGCGCTTATTTAATCATCCAAGTTCAAGATCACATGTATAGCAAGTGGCCTCGTCTGGTTGTGGACCTCAGTCAGTCTGACTCCATGTAACATTGCACTACAGACTTCTGCTGGCATCCCCACCTCCCACGGGGGACGGAGAGCAGCTCCCCAGCCAGCAAAGTCTGGACGAGGATGGTGATGGTGACGGAAAAGAGGAGGCAGCTTGGAGACATACACCCAATATCCTGGCTTTGCTTTCAGATTCTTGATGACTCACAGCCAAGGTCTAGCAGGAGGGGGAATTGCAGCCTGTGTCTGCAGAGAGGAAGAAACCTCGGGCCAGCCTGTCCTCACTTGCTGTCCAGAAACACACACTGGACACTGAGCTCTTCTGCACGGTTTAGAGCCCAGACAAACAGCACTGCGCTGGATCCTCCTACCAGACGCCTGCCTACCTCTCTCCCTCGCTGACTGGGGCCTGATCTCGTATTTGCTGGTTTATATACTATGGCAGCATAAGACAAGTTTAGAAGACAAAAATAACCTTGGAATTATCTTGTGAATTCATGGTAATTACCATGCAATTACATGCTCAGTAACCACAATGGAATTCCAGAGTATTTACAGTTCACTTCCATATACAAAAGCTCGGGCTTCTGGGCCTTCGTGGTGCAGGCAGGAGCATGGCACGGCGGGGCATGGCAGGGCGAGCAGGCCTGGGGACCATGCTCTTCCCCCATTGACCCAGCAGCTGAGCCAGAACTTCTTGTAGCTGGAAAGCCCACCAACAATTCCTGACACGTCTACCAGAAACACACCCTCTTCCAGAAGATGTCCTCTGAGGCCAAGGACTAGAGTGGGTGCCCTGAGCTGTCACTCTCTAGGGATGGTGTGACTAACCTCTGCTCTTTCTGAATCACCGGCTTCTGCCACAATGCACTCATTAACCACAAGTCCCCTGAATTATATAGCCTTTGAGGTCTTAAGTCAGAGGGAAGTGCTATCCAGTTATTGTATTTTGTTTATCTATTCTTTCTTTCATTCAGAAAACATGGATTGCCTGTTTTGTGCTCACAGCTTGCCCAGCCTTGGGATTCAGAAACCAAACAGTGCCTGCCCTCAGGAAGCCTCTGGCCATGTAAGGGGGTCAACCAGGGGAACAACTCCTGATCGGCCAGGTGACAGCAAGTACAGGCGTGAGACCAATGAGGCTCAAAGAGGTTTTCTCTTGTAACAAGGAAATTCCCAACGGCTACAAATGGGACAGTACTAACGGAGGCACACAAACCAAGATGCATGATGAGCCTGGGAGACTAACATTTTTATAGATGTGGACTCAGCTTACACGTGGGAAGAGCAGGCTTCATTAATAGTCCTGATGACGGGACCATCAGATATAATACTTTCTGTCAATGTTGAAGAGACATAATATGTGGGGAAATATGTCTCAAAAGGTGACCATGAAATCGTGTGTGTGTGTGTGTGTGTGTGTGTGTGTGTGTGATGTTCAGTCTCTGCTGGGCACTCAGTCAGCCTCAGTTCCCTGTGTGATCCCAGAGACACACAGAGAGAGAGTGAAGCATCACCATAGATAGTATCGGTCTCATGAACCTTGCAGTCCGCTGGGGATCAACAGCATCTTTTTCCTTCTATTCCAAGTACTGCACTAGGGCAGGCACCTGGTTGCCCAGCACTTGAAGGACCCCAGAGTTCAAAATCTGGGCCAGGAGCCTTCATTTTCTATGCCCAAAGGTTGGCCGTGGCCCTGTTTGCCATTCTCCAAGTTTCCAGTTATCCAAGGACAAATATAATTGATTGTCAAAGGCAAATATCACATGTCACGAAGGACATGCTACAGAACTGCCAGGTTCCAATACTTTCTTTTGTACATATTAAATTTTAAATATTTTTTTAAGAAATATTACAGCTGAAATACTTTAGGCCTACTGGAGCCAGCCTCTCCGGGGTAGCTCCCACTGGTAGGCAGGCAAAGTAAAGAATGTCAGTTTCCCAAAGAAAGCAGTTGAAATAACAGTTGTAACATTGGTGCTGCCAAGGAGCGGACTGTGCTGAGTGACTTGCTTCCGAAGAGTACAGTGTAGAAAGGGGGAAAGTCTACCTACGCGAGAAACCTGGCCAACAGCACCTTCGCCAGAGATCAGGATGCTTCATCAGTACCCTTGATTGAAGGTGATGAGAAGGGCCCTTTCCCCATGTGGTCCTCCTCTCACAAAGACATTACCCCATTCTAATCGTGAGAAACATCAGACAAACCCAACGTGAGGGGCATTCTATGAAACAGCTAAACAGTGCTCCTCAAAACTGTCAAGATCATCAAAAACAAGGAAAGCCTGGAAAACGGTTACAGCCCAGAAGAACTTAAGCAACATGGAAACTAAATACAATGCAGTAGCCTGGATGGGATCCTGAAACATAAAAAAAGGAGGAGGGGGAGTTGAGTTAGGGGAGATCTAATAAAATAGAAATAAAATCGAAAATAGTATATGGACTTAAGTTAATAGTAATGTAGCAATTTGGTTTCTTAGTTATGACAAACAATGCATTATCACATCAGTGTAAGATGTTAACAAAAAGGGGCTGAATATGGGGTAAGTAAGAATTCTCCGTATTATCTTCATAACTTGTCTGTTAATCTACAACTATTCTAAGATCAAACGCTTACTTAAATATTTTGTAAGGAGTCTTACATTCAGTTGCGGTCTTTTCCAGACAAAGGCAACCCATCGCTACGCAGTGATGACCACCCAGCTGAAGCACAACAATATGTCGCTGATTTTCCCCTATGTTTTTCTCCAGATGTGTAAGGCCCATGGCATCGGCTATGACATTGAGGTATGAAGGGTGACAGTTGGCCAAAGCTAGACCAAATAAATACAGGCCTGTAGACGATCCAGGCAGCTAATAATCTGGGGCCCCTTCAAACAGATCCTCTGCAAACACTAGTTTGACGTGCATTTAGAGGAAGGCTGAGTGATGCTTAGAGAAGGGTAGAAAGGCAGCTCCACCCTTGGTCCTGGGAAGTTCAGCTCTGTCGCCAAACTTGCACACCCACCTTGGTAAAACAAAAGCTTGGTGGCTCACCAAGCTTAGGAGGAATTTGGGGGGGTCATTTCTTGATTCTGAAGCATATCCTTAAGCTCCCTCACCCCACCCAAAGCTGTTTAGCAACATCTATCCTCTGTCTTAGTCTGCTCCAGCTGGCATAACAACACCACAATAGAAATTTATTTCTCACAACTCTGGAGGCAGGGAAGACCAAGGAAAAGATGCCTGATGCTGTTCCTAGTGAGGGCTCTCTTCCTGGCTTGCAGATGGCCACCTTCTGTGTCCTAACGTGGCACAGAGAGAGCGCTCTGGTGTCTCTGTAACCTCTTTTATAAGTACACCAGTTCCATCGGGACAGGGCTCCACGTTACAACTTTATTTATCCTTAATCACCTCCTTAAAGGCCCCATTTCCAATACAGTCACATAGGGGTTAGGGCTTCAACCCATGAATTGGGGGGAAGAGGACATGCAGTTCAGTTCATATCATCCTTCTACCTGCAAATAGTAGTTTCTTTCTAGAAGGTGTTCTCATAAAAACAATTTTTCCCAATTGGAGTCTTTTTTCGGTGATACTGATGTCCCGTGCCCAGCTGCTTCATCCATAATGTAGATGGGTAGGGGCAAGTGAGATATAATATCTCCTACCTAAGCCAGACCCTCCATTTTTGTGCCTAGAGACTCATGTTACTCTGAGAAATAGTTTCATGGTTTTGCACTTTGATTCAGATTTTTAAATCTCTGCCACTGATGGCTGTTCAAGACCTAAGTGACCCATGCACTCTTACTTGTGGGAGACCCACCCCACGACCCCGCATCACAGCAAACCTGTTAAAATCTAGTCTTCTCTCACATTAAATGTAATTTATAGATAATGACATAAGAATTGGGCAATAACCCATTGATTAAATGTTTTGATTTGCAGATATTCAGTTCTATATTTATTAATTTTTATTTTTCATACTTGAGAACAAATTCAAGTGTTTAGGGACCCAGTCTTTTTATAGGGCCTTGAAAAACATATAGACCTTCAGCACAAGGCCAACAGTGAATAAAATGGCCTTACTAACACTTGGCCATCTCCACCACACTGGAGGGCATTGCCAGGGTGCATAAGGCCCTTTGATTAGATTGATTGGTACTGTTTGCAAACATATAATGGAACTCATATTCTCTTGCAAATTACATTAAAATTGGTAAAATATAGAAAGAATGAGAAAAGCCAGATTGAACTGATTTACCTGAAATTAATTGTTACATCTGCTCAACACAATCCCTTTGGAATTAGTTTTTAGCTCCAAACTGATGAGACTGAAACACATCTATGTACCAGAAGGTGGCTAAATCTAACTCTAGCTTTATCTCAATCTATTTGATTTATTTTCTCCTAAAATATCAAACAGAGCAAGCTGTGTGAATAGGCATATGTGGCAGGAAGTGTCCTACCTCGAAGAAAACGTACTCCCTAACTTCCTATTGCCTGAAATTATTATTAGAGATTGATTTCTTTGGCTAGAGGCTTTGTACTTGATGGAAGTTCTAGAACTCCTGGGAAAAAGGAAAGCCCCCGATTTTATGTTATTTATACCTTTGTGGCTCTGAGTTGATCAGATTCATTTCTAAGAACAAATTTTAGGGCAGGAAACAGACCGCCATGGCCCAGGGGAAACAGTGGATGATGCAGGGGGAGAAGTTCCACTGAGGGTGAGGAAATCTACAGAAAGGTGCAGAGAGGCAATGAAGACACAGCTCTGCCTCCAGGTCACCTGTGCTGAGCAACTTATAAAATGTGAGAGATGAAATGGGAGAGAAAGACAAGTAAGATTGAGGGCAATGCAGTGATAGAACCATATGAAGATGAAAAAGATAACAGAATAAAAGAGAGGATAAAATCCAGAAGAATCCATTTTTTTAAATGAGAAGAGGATAAACAGGCAGAAAAAGAGCCACAAATAAACAGAAGCACAACCAGAAAGAGAGGGGGTGGGGAAAATAGAGTCCTAAAAATCTGAGGTGGGAAAAAAAAGAGTCATGTGACTATTTGGAAATTCTTCAACAATGTCCGGCTCTAGTTCTCCTGAGATGGGTTCTCATATGTGTAGGCCCATGAGTCCATCCCTGGTCAGACAGTCTACTTTTTCTCTTAATTGCCTGTCTTCACAGGCAGGTGATGAACCAGCTTTTACAGAGCACCAACTATCCGCTGGCACTGAGCTAAGCACTAGTACTTCATTATCTCTTTAATCTTCATATCTCTTTTGTAAGAAGCTGTTCTTTCTACCAGATCACACTGAGGAATTTAGGTCCAAAGAGTTTAAGCGCTTTCACAAGATCACGCAGCCAATCATTCTGTAGAACTGACATTTGAATCAATAATTGTCCATAGAGTCAAACACCAAGCAGTCCCCTATGGGCCTTTTCCCTCACCTAAGGACCACCTTACCAACTCACCCAAGAATTCTGGGAACCATTTCAAATTATTCCACCTAGGTACCCCTTATGTATTCCTCAGCTAAAGGAGCACAACCTTCTTTACAGCCACCGTGACTATTTCTAACTTACAAACGAATTGTTTAACAATTAACTTCTCTAACGTTGTACTGCCTCCTTGGATTATGCTGAATCTAAAAAGCTCAGTGTCACCTCTGCTAGCTCTTCCCACTGGTGGTCGAATTTAATGTGGGTGCTCTTTCCAGAAAAAGAACAACATTAACAATCTATCATCGTCAATGCTACCAACATGAACATTCTTAAAAGTCCTTACTCTCAACATTATGTTTTTCCTCCCATTATCACAGAATTTCAAGTGGCATTATATGTTTCCTCCCATTATTATCACAGAATTTCAAACGATGCTGCTTGTCCCAAATCTCAGGGAAAAACTAAAAGGGAAATGAGGTCACCCTATGAGTTTATTTGTCCTTGCTGAATAGTGGAAGGAAGCATTGCTGAGTTTGTAGCCAGCTTGGTGGGTCTCATGCTTGGTATTTCTGCGATGCTGCAAAATACCCCCACTGATTTCCTAATGAAATGAAGTTTCAACGAAAGCCACATGGAGGAGAGCGTCCTGTTCACTGCCTGCGACCGCGTGGGGAGGGCTGGTCTCCCACACACATAGGCAGTGTGCCACGGTCCTAAATAGCTCCACCACACCCAGCAGGCATTTCCCAAGGCCAGGATGCTGCCATGGTGGCAATCATTAGGACTGTTCAAAACCTCTTCTCCTTCCGGGCACACAATGGAAGTGTACTTCCTCAGCCCTCTCCCTGCAGCCAGGCATGGCGTTGGAGCTTGGTTTGGCCAGTGAAATATGAGCAGATGTATGTCCTTTCTATGCAGAAGCCTTTAAGAGCCACTGCATGAGTTGCCATATTCTTTTCCTGCCTTGGAAATCATGGAAGTACATTGAGATGGAACTACATACAGCCTGGGTCCCCAAGTGTACCAACAGCTACTAGGAACCCACGCCAACCCACGTGGGAAATGGAGCATGAGCACAAACCACACTGTCATTGTTATAAACAACTAAGAATTGTTTGTGGGGGTTTTTAAATTACTGCAGCCTGACCTAACCTATCTGATTGACTCAGAAATTAGTATCAAGAAAAGGATGCTCCCCAAACAGAAAACAAATATTGTCATTTCAACATGGAATTAATATAAAAAGTAATGAGATAATTTACTCTTTTGTCCTAAGTTGTTTTTTTAAGCTACAGCACATCTAAGTTTCAATGACTAATATTTCAAGTTCTCAGTAGTCCCATGTGGCTAGTGGCTACCATATTGGACAGCACAGTAAAGGGTGTGAGACACCGTACAAATCAATTTGTCAGTGGTTCTCAACTCTGGCTGCCCATCAGAATGATCCGAGTGATTCTGATGCCCAGGCAGATAACCAGGCAGGGCTGGGCCTAGGATGAGGCAAGTTAAGCACTTACCTGGTATCTGGGTACACTGTCTTGTACCCAGGGCATAAAATTTAAAGGAACACACACACACACACACACACACACACACACACACACTCACACTCGGTAATAAAGATAAATGATATTACAATGCAATATGTTAAAAATCAAATTTAATGCCAAAAAGTTTATAATGAACAAAATAACAAAATTTATATAAAAACATACTGATTTTCCTTAGGCTCAGGCTCCTATGGCTCAGTGTGACACTCTACCCAGGGCCCAACTAAATCAGTATTTCCACTAATAGGGCCCAGGAACTATATTGTTTAAAGCACTCAGATGATTTTAATGTGCAGGCAGCCTTGAGAGCCATTGTTCTAGTCCAACATCTGTCCTCCTGCCCTGATTCCCTGATACAATGGGGAGTCAGTGGGCATTCATAACTCTGGAGTGTGATCTCTCTTACCAAATCCCCCAAACGTTGTTTTCTTTTTTGTACTTCCAGAGATCAGAAGTTCACAGCTTCATGGGGCAGCCATGACACCATTGAACAGCTCCAGTGCTAACTTTTATTAATTTAGAGAACACTGGTAAAATAATAATTTTCAAATAAAATAATGCCTCTCAGACAGATACAAAATTAAACATGAGATAAAGATTTTATTTAACAGGGAAGATTTTATAACTCGTACAAAAATGAATCCAAAAATAGGCATCTTTATAGATCAGGAATATTGAAGTGAGTGTGCAAATGGCACAAAACTGGTTTTTCCACAAGGGGAGCAAGAGAGAAAGATCAATGAAATTATGGACAGAATCTGCTTCTCTCTGAATCACCTACAACCTACAGAGTTGCAAAGATCTCCCATAGAATGAAGGACATAGGGTGTGCCACAGACAACACACAGTTTTCCATTGAAATATAAATTATTTTCCACACAACAAACTGCTTCTCTGTATTTTTTTACCCGTTGCTCTTAGAATAGTGGTTTCAAACTTTGACATATGTGACAATCATTTGGGAAGTAAGCTAACATGCAGACTTCCTCCCAATGATCCTGAGCTTGGATGATGCCCATGGAAACACATTTTAGCAAGCATTTAACTAGATGATTTTGATGTGAGTATTCTGAGGATCTGACTTCCAAAACACCTTGTCTTGGACGAGCAGTAACAGTGCTGGTGGAGATGTGGAGTAAAGAGAGCCCAGTGGGAATGGAAGTTGATTCAGCCACCATAGAGGTCCCTCAAAAATTAAAAATAAAACTACCATATGACCCAGCAATTCCACTTCTGGGTATATGCCCAAAGGAAACAAAGTTACCATCTTGAAGAGATATCTATACCTCCATGTTCACTGCAGCATTATTCAAAATAGCCAAAATATGGAAACAACCTAGGGGTCCATTGATGAATGAATAGATAAAAGAAGATATGACAAGCGTGTGTGTGTGTGTGTGTGTGTGTGTGTGTGTGTGTGTGTGTAATATTATCCAGCCATAAGAAGGAAGAAATTCTGCTATTTGTGACAACATGGATGGACCTTGAGCACATTATGCTAAATGAGATAAGCCAGACAAAGACAAATATTGTATGATATCACTTGTATGTGGGATCTAAAGCCAAAGCTATAGAAACAGAGAGTAGAATGGGGTTGCCAGGGGAAGTGAGGAGGTGGGAATTGTAGATATATTGTTAAAGGGTACAAAGAAGATGAAGTCTAATAATGCACAGCATAGTGATTATAGTCAACAATACTGTATTATATACTTCAGAATTGCTAAAAGACTAGATCCTAAATGTTATCATTGTAAAAAAGAAATAATGTGATGTGATAAAGGTCTTAGCTAAAGCCACAGTGGTAATCGTATTGCAATATATTAATATATCCAATGAACATGTTGTACACCTTAAATTTACACAATGTTATATGTAAATTATATCTCAATTGAAAAACAACGACACTGTCCTAGAATATATCTGCTCCATATTCTGGAGACAGCCTTTCCCACTGTACTTCTCACAGTATTTCCAGTTAGCTTTAGACTTCAATTCAAATCTGCCTTAGTGTCATAGTACAGTACATTTCCTTTACTTTGTTTCAACATAACATGCTATTTCTTTTCTCCCCATTCAAATTGTATAGGACAGAAAAGGAACTGTTTTCATATTATATGAACACTTGAAGAGAAACAAGTTGGGAATGTTGTGAGTATGTCTAGGAGATACAATAAGCTAAGAAAATAGACTATGACAACCGACAAGTATGACACTTCACATGCATTTTTTGAGAAATTTGTAAATTGAATTTATTGGGGTTACATTGGTTAATAAAATTATATAGGCCTAAGATGTACAATTCTATCATTCATCATCTGTATATTGTATTGTGTGTTCACTACCCCAAGTTAAGTCTCCTTTCATCACCATGTATCCTCCCTTTAGCCTCCCCTCCCTCCCCCACCCCCATTTTCCTCTGGTAATCACCATACTGTTGTCTGTCTATGAGGTTCTTTTTTAAATCAGCATGCTCATTTGTTGGAAGTCTAACTTATTTTATTTAGATCTTCAAGTGTTTCACACAATGACTTTAGATGTGTCAGTGGGAGTTCATGAATATAATTGATTAATTATTCAGATTGATGAGTAAGAGGCTAGTCTGGTAATCATATTACACACACACACACACACACACACACACAATCTGACTCATGATGAGCAAGCTCAGCTGTTGTAGTTGTGGAAGGGCTTACTGGCATACTTAGAAAAGTGTTCTGGTGCCTTTGGCAAATGCCCCTCCCCCCAAAAAAGCAGGGTCTGTGGCCCCTCCTCATACCCAGTTTTGGCCGCGGTCCAGTCTTCTCAAGATGCACGTGAGCTGAGAAGAGCCCCGCTGGGGCGCTCAGGAGGCTTCTCTGTGCTCCCCCGTTTCCTAGGAACTTCTCTCCAGGGGATATTGGAGAGCAGGCAAAGTTGTCTCCTCATCTAGGACTCAGAACTTTAGATCCACCATCTTGAATTGTGTCTTATTTCATATCTTGGAATATGGTGAGTGGGTCCTTTAAAGTCATCCTAATTTATTGGGAAACCGTTTCTGCCCTATATGTCTCTCCTTATAACATCTAGAGCAGTGTGACCTCACATTGAAACACACAAGCTCAGACCTGTTCTTATAAAAACTGACCAAGCAAGAGCCAATTCCTCTGTTAAGTATCAATGTTCCTGAACAGCCTCAGTTTCTCCCCAGATGTTCAGTCTCCTAGACACTGGTCCCACATGAAAACAGGCAGAGATGCGCACAGGTCTCTACTCCCTATCCAAAGTACAGTCCTTTGTTTTACCAAAGTATTATCAGTTGTAACAGGCATTATAAATGATTTAGCATGTCGACTCCCAATAAGTCAGGAAAGGGCACCAGTAGCCAGAACACCAGAGATGAAATACTTCCTGTTCCACTCCCTCCAAACTTGTCACTGATGCCAGGGCTGTGGCAGAACATAGGCCACCAGGCAGTTACTGGGACTGGGAGAACCAAACATTCAACTGGATTTGAAGTTGGCAAGCTGGGGAATATGAAATGTGTATAGTTATGATTCTGACTGATCCAGTAAGGTTCAAGGTCCAAGTACATGTCTAAGCTCAGGAATTCAGACAATGGATTAGTTAAGTACAAGAACTAGAAGTCAGAACACAGAGATTTGAACTCCACCTCACTGGGCACTGGCTGGCACCAAAGGTCGCCTGAAAAGGACAAGCAGGGCTGGGAGGGGAACTAGGCAAACCCCACGCATGGGGGACAAGGCTGGGAGGGGTGACTGCCCTTCAGAAAAAAACAGCCAAACAAGCAAAAAATAAACAGGGTTCAGGAACCTGGAGGTCATCCCAACAAGCAGCACCAGCCAGGAATGTTCCAACTACAAAGAGAAAATGGACAACCTGAGGTCTGGGTGGAAGGAGCAAGACCGTAGGAGCTCAGAGAAGAGGCTGCTTTCAGAGACCCGGGTCGGCAAGGGGTGCATGAAGGGAGCCCATTAGCAAAAGCTGACACTCAGGACTGGTGTCCCAGAACTGACAGTATGAGGCAAGGATAGTGTTAACAGGGCAGGGGCAGAGTTCCTGAAGTATGGGCCCTGGAAAGCTTTATCCAGGTGGGTACTAGGACATAGAGGAACAGGCGAGAAGAAAACTATCACAGAATTTAGGAGTTGGAAGAAGAGGCTGTTTTGTGAAAAAGGAACACCCCCAATCATCAAACTGACCAAGCAGCAAGGTTGACTTGATGCTGAAACCTACAGAATGAATAATTAGACCAGGAGGAATCCGCCCAACTGTGGCTACGCCTGCCCCTGAGATATCAGGCAAGGATGCCTTGACCTGCAGACTAGCTTTGGTGGTAGAAATAGTCTTATTGGTGTATCTTCTAGATGGTTATTCCACTATTCTAAGAAATAATCCCATTAGAGGTCACACAGTAGATTGTGTCTCCTGACCTCAAATCCATTGTTCTTTTCACTACACCACAATGACTATATTGTGTGGCCACCTTCGAACACTTTTCTGGAATATAGAGATTCTCAGCCTATTGTGAGGTGCTTCACTACTTATACAAGTTTATATTGAGCTTACTAAATTACTTTTTCTAGTAGATAGGATTGAAGATTATTGCTGAGATTCTCACTTGCATCTAGTTGTGCTTTCTTGAGTGTAAGATGAAAGGGTGGAATTGTAGCTAGTATGCAGGGATTGCACTACGGCATGGACATGGAGGTTGAAAATAGACAACTTAATAGACAGTGGCCAGGAGACAGTCCTCATTTTCTAGAACTCGAATTGAAAAGGAAGAGGTGAGCAGATAAAAGCTTTCCCCCTTCATGTTGCTTGAATTTTCTCTGGTGCTTTAAGGAGAAGCTTTCCATGAGAGGGCTGGGCTCCACTTGGCTTTACTGTGACCAGGTCCTATTGGGTGAAGAAGGTTACATGGCCACCTCTTTAGGAAAGGTGAGGGTTCCAGGATGGGATGACCTTATATACCAGAACTTTGTGGCTTAGCTTTACCAAGATAACTTCATACCAGCTCCATTTACATCGGAATATTTCCTGGAATAGTGGAATTTGAAGAGAAATTTCAGGGAAGTCAAAGTGAAGGAAATTCTAGAAATGAATTAATTAATAAGGACCTAAATTAATTAAAGTCCATCCAGCCTCTTAGTTCCCAATCTGAGGACCATGAACCCCAGCAGTATGTGGGCCTCTACATCATACACACACGTACACACAACTATACTTTTTTGAAGTATGGGTTTCAATATTTTGTTTATATCAAAATCATCTGGGAGACTTGGTGAAACTGCATATTCCTGGCTTCCAAGTCCAAAGATTAGGATTTTATTGATCTGGGGGAGAGCCTGGGAATCTGCTATTTTAGGAGCATCTGGGGTCTAATATATACTGACCCTGTGGCAATAAAACACAAATACCTTTTTTAAATGATCTATTCTGAAGTTGCCTTGAGTGATATTTATACTCCTAAAAGAAGAGACACCAACGTTCAGTAGCTATAAGGGGATGGGGTTGGGCAGTCTTTAGATGTGGGAAATATACCTCACAAAGTTTGGGAGCACTGATCTAATCCAATTCCTTCATTTCAGAGATAAAGAAATGAAGACCCAGAGAGATCAAGTAACTGTCCCCAAAGTCACACAGTCAGTAGCAGGAGAAAGAACCCTGGTCTCCTGCCTTGGGCCCTGGGAAGCTTTCTAGTCCCACCCTGACCCCAGGGAAAGCAGGATCAGGTTGGAAGGCAGCCTTCCCAAAAGGTCTAGGTCTGAGATTCTAAGGTGATTTATTTCACAGGTAACAACTAGGAAAGAAGTAATTGCAAAGTTTTTTTGCAGCTGACTTAAGGAGCAACTAGCTCTTTAGGTTCAGCCCCTCAGGACAGAACAATTTTTTTAAATTAACTCATTCATTTAATCTATTCTTTTCTATTGATAAAGTTCAAAAAATAGCTAGAAATAAATACCTTGGCGGTTTTCAAATTAAAATTTACAATGATCTAGTTGTTTAGAAACACAGTAGTATTCTACAGGATGGTTTGCAAGTCATCACTGAGATTTTCTTAAAGCGTGTGTTCAGCTTTATAAAGATAGCTGCCCATGAAAGAGGCATTTTCTTTGAAATATAGTAGTCTTATTTCAGCTTGCTGTCATTTCTCAATGTGGGTAGGGCACCACTTATAAGTAGTAGAAGGAGTCACTTGTATACATGAAGTAGAAAATAATACTGAGGTGCAAATGTCTCTGTAGGCAAGGAAATTGTTAGGCATGAATTACACTTAGCAACGATTCTATTAAACTAACTTAAACAATTTTTAAAATGAGCTTCTCAATACTCCTGTCCTCACTCAGTGGTAGCCTTTGGCTACAAATGACTGAATCTATTCCTATATTCTGCTAAGTTGATTAATAAAAAATATTTATTACACAAATCCTTTTTGTTGACAAGTTAAAATGGAGCCTCATCTTTCATATCTCCCTGAAGATTGCCACCTTGTGAGATTGAAAATACTCATTAAATTCCATCACCAGACAGGCACAAATGAGAGGGTGATTGTTTTTAAGCATGTGAGGGGAATCATTGGTAAACTCATTTGTTTGGATATCATTAACAGAACAATCGGTGAGGATCTCCAGGGGGTCCTCATGACCTTTGCTCGCAATCTCTTCGTCATCCATCAAGAAATATCAGCACCTAATATGCAAGGCGAGACCAATTTTAAGGTGAGGTGTTAATTAACTAACGATCCTGGTTGATTTCTATACAAGGGCTGAAAATACCTCATGCTGTATTGTAAACAAGCGCTAAACCATTTTTTTTTAATTGTAAGCAGTACACTTTTACAATGTGCAGGGTCAATACTGTAAGGTTCTCACTGAACCCGTTAGTTAAACGTAATAGTTTGAAACTTTTTCTTTGAAATATGGTCGTCTTATTTTAACTTGCTACCATTTCCAAACCCACGCTGACACTACAACCGGGCTTTCTGATGTTGGAACTGAAATGAAAACATCACAATGGAGCCCAAACAGAGACTGTTGCAGAAAAAAAAAAATTCCTGGCTATAATCTACCTACATTTCAGTGTCTGGTAAGGGATTCCTGGCGAGCCCAAGCTTCTAGGACAGAGGAGTTCTGAGGCCAGGAAGGACAGTGTGTTTAGGGAAAAGCTCAGCACATACGTGAGCCATCTACTCCACCCTGTTCCTCCAAAGTGGGTAGATGTTCCCTCACTAACTGTTGAAGCTTCCAGATAATACAGTCATGTGTAATTGACTAAATGTCTCGAGACTCCTGAAAACAGGAGCAAGATCTGTACAAGAGGTTTTAAAATACCCGCCGAGCAGAAATGAACATCTAGTATTGGTGATCAAAATTTTCATTGGATTTCCAACCTGCGCCTTCATCATGTTTAAATGGGTCAAGTAACTCGAAGGTCTCAACTGGAACCTACATGTCATTTTTCTCTTACATGGAAAGCCCAACAAAAGCTTGATAAGAATAGGATTTTTTAATATGTTTTTTCCTTGAGCTAGGCCCCGGTCCTTCTAGTAATGGTGATGATGATAATAATTCAATGTGATGTACTCTTCAATGTGACTTTATGAGTTGCAAGATTGACCACTGCTTTTCCCATAACATGACTGAGAAGATTTAATTTTAAAACGGCCCAGTGTTGTAATCACTTTCACAGGTCCTAAAGGATCTATGCTCAGTGTTTATATTCTAAGTTACTGCGAGCTAGCATCATCTTGTCATTACTGCCATACACAAAATTCTAAGACTGACTGCACATGATCAGATTAGTCTGTCAAAATGTAGTTCATAATCAGAATCAGACGGTGCTATGGACTTAATTTTGTCCTCCCAAACGTCACCTGTTGAAACCTTAACCCCAAAGTGACAGTATATAGAGATGGAAGGGAATTATGTTGAAATGAGGTCATGAGGGTGGTGTGGGAATGATGGGGCCCTTATAAGAGACCAGAGCATTTGCTTACCCTCTCCCCACCATGTGAGGCTACAGCAAAAACCTGGTTGTCTGCAAGCCAGGAACTGAATTGGCCAGCACATTGACCTTGGACTTCCCAGCCTCCAGAACTGTGAGAAAGAAATTTGAGTTGTTTAAGCCACCCAGTCTGTGGTAGTTTGTTATAGCAGCCTGCATACTATGACAGATGGTATATCCCCAAACTACACGGATTTAGTGGGCTCAGAGTTTGGACTTGAGGTTGGCAAAGCCAACTACTCATGGCACAATGAAGGCTCTTTCTCTGCCCTTTGTCTGACTCCCAAAACTATCAGGTTAGATGTTCGAAAGTCGATTTTAAATATATCATGGTTTCTAGCCTTCTCATGTGAATCATTATTATCTTGATATGCTTACTCTTGATAGAAGGTCAAAAGGTAAAAAGGTTAAATTTCAACAAAATAGGAATAATAAAAACTTGAAAAGTGAAATAGATTCATTTTGGGTAGTATATCCTCATGACATTCTAATAAATCTTTTTAGTTTAGCAACAAGGATTTACTAGCAAAGTAAAGGCTGAATGAAAATGGAAGGTAATTTGCCCTAACCGGTTTGGCTCAGTGGATAGAGCGTCAGCCTGCGGACTGAAGGGTCCCAAGTTCAATTCTGGTCAAGGGCATGTACCTTGGTTGCGGGCACATCCCCAGTTGAGAGTGTGCAGGAAGCAGCTAATCGATGTTTCTAACTCTCTATCCATCTCCCCTCCTCTCTGTAAAAAATCAATAAAATATATTTAAAAAGAAAGTGGAAGGTAATTCAGAAAAAAACATTTAATAAAATCCAACATCCTTTTTTTTTCCAGAGAGGGAGGGAGAGAGAAACATCAATGAGAGAGAGACATTGATTGGTTGCCTCCTCTACACGCCCTGACTGGGAATTGAACCCCCAACCTAGGTATGTGCCCTGACTGGGAATCAAACCTACAACCAACTGAGCCACACTGGCCAGGGCCAACTTCCTTTCTTGATAAAAAATAATAATAATAATAATATAATAAAAACTCAAATTAAAGATGTACACAATAGAAGCCCATTTTTTCATTATTATATTTAATAGACATTAAAATTTCTATAAATATTTCCAAGTTCTTACAGTTTTTATATTCATTTCATCAGGACTGACAACCAGCAACTTGTAGATGGTGCTGGTTGGTGGAGCACACTTTGAGTCAAAGTAATCTAAATCACCATTAACTTAAAAAGGAACAAATGCTTAGTGGTGGGGAGACTTGTGGGGGCGAGGAGGGAGGGGGAGAGTTGTAAGAAATGTTTAAGTCATGAATGTCGTTTTTATTGTTCATTTACAGGCCATCATTGATGAGGTTGAAGTCATTCTGGGAGTAACAGAGGAAAACAAAAAGCGATTTGAAGAAGAGCTACAATCTAAAGATGATAAGAAAAATACCTCTCTGAGCCTGATATGTTTATGATCCTGGAATACATGACTGAGTTTAGATTCCAACTAGAGCTAAAAAGGCAACGTTTCTTTTACTGTTAGGAATAAAGGAGGAGGGAAAAAGTTAGTTTGCTTTGTTTGCTAGGAAGTGTATCAGCACAGACTATAATGTAATGCTCTAAAAAAATGTTACGTGATCGTATTTTACTTATTAAACCAAAACCGATTTGTGTTTCTCTTCCTCTTTCCAAACTAAGGGGGGAAATATCCAACAAGAAATGTACAAGTCTTACTGATATCACCTCTGCATCTACTTCTTTCTAAACTTCAGGATAGTGGAGATTTTGTTTGAATGTTTTATAAAGTGTCCTCCTCCTATTTCTAATAGTAATTTGTCTTCTGCATTTAAAAAGTTAAATAAAGGATTAACCATTGATATTTGGCAAAACAAAAATGTCTCCTTCTAAAGAAAATTACATTTGTATGGATTTTTAAAGTGACCCTTTATCATTCACTGTATTTTATTGCGCCAAGCCACTATTGTTTGTTGTTGCTATTTTTCAAAAAGGAAGGTAAGCCAACATTTAGTTCACCACAGCATCAGAATTTATCTAGGTGGCAGTATCTGCTCTTAGTTTAAGATGTCGTGTAACTGGAGCCTTCTGGCTTGAACAAACATTTGTGTGCTCTATTGAATAGAGCAGTAGTATTTTTACAAGCTTAATTCAACAGTCTCTGTTAAAGGGCCAATTGTTAAAATTATGCAGCGCTGACACTAACTCTCAGCATTTCCTTTGTAACTGTTCAAAATATTTATTCATCATCCAACCTTAACAAAGGGTGAAAGAAGCAAGTCACATAGTTGTTTTAAAGAATGATATCTTTATAAATACTGGAGGGTGTTGGGGAAAGGAGAGGTATTTTTTACCTAAGGGATTTCCATAAGTTTTAAACTATGCCTCAGGCTGAGTTTCTGCAATAAAATTAACATTTGTGTGTGTGTCAGCTTTTGTCTTGCTATAGTTGGAAATACATTAATTAGCCAGGTTTCCTGCCTGTGCTAGGTACAAGGATGACCTCTTTTTCTTGCCAGATCGCTCTAATCCATATGAGGGGCCCATTGTCCAGACACTTGACGGATAGGAAGTACTACATGCCCATTAGAGTCTCCCCTCGATTGAAGCCAGAGCAACATAAGGTCCAAGAGACTCATTAGTTCACTGGCACAATCGTGTCCTGAGAGTAAATGAAACCCTCTGTCTCCTTATGGCTCTCATCTGCTCTGGACTTTAAAAGAAAACTGTCTCTGTTTTGTTCAGCACAGCAGTGATCTTTCACATGGCGAGATCCCCTCTTAACAGTACAAAACGGTGAAATCTATTGGGGAAGTTTTGTGTGTGAATTTTGATTAGCACTCTGGAGCCTCAAGCTGCTGGCAATAGTCAAATGAGTTCCCTCTCTGGTACTTTTTTTTTTATTTTACCCACATGATCGGTTTTTCAAACAATGCAGTTTCCTTCTCTGCATACACTACAGAATGCCTGTTTCCAAATTCTGGCCTTATATTCAGATTCAGGTCTCATTAGAAAGTGATTGGCAGTAAGGTTCTCTACCTAAAAACCTACAGCTTCAAAATGAAAGGAGAAAAATTGGTATAATAAGACAATCACTTCAAGTAATTAAGTGGAAGAAGCCAGAGGACCAGATTAAATTAGTGAAATATTTTAATTACAGAACATTTGAAAAGAAGCATAGTCTATTATCTTTTAGCACATGTATGCAGCAAAGATACTGTGCTATTGCTAAACTAAGGGAGTTTGAAAAAAAATTATATCTATGTGTATAATGTATCCCAAACATAAATTAATTGTGATGAATTACTTAGTTTTTACTACTCTACATAAGAAACTGAAATCTTTGTCAATAAGCGGTGTGCTTTTTTAATGATGTGTCTTTTTTTCCCCAGAAACTTTTAGGAGAAGCAAACATTTAACAGTAGAGCCATCTTTATTTAATACTGAATGTTTGCAGTGGTTTGAGAAGCAAAATGTGCTAACCATTTAGGAGCACATTATTGGATGATGATAAGTATCTTCCTTTACATATCATTTTCTATTGATTTTAAATAATCTAAATAGATATTTAATGACAAACTGTGCTATCTACTTACCTACCTTCCACTATCTACTTACATTACCTGTTATTGAAAACATTGTGGGCTAGGTGTATACTGTAGTAGACGCTTTGTATGCATTATTTTATTGTATCTTTTCAACAATCTCTGTGGGTAGGTATTACTACTGTCTTTATTTTACATATGAGGAGAATGCGATTTAGTGAGGGTATATCATTCCATGTCTCAGACTAAATGAAAAGAAATTTATGTGGGATTTGCATTCTTTTACCACACATTCTAGCATGTTGTGTAGAAAGTTGAATGTCACTTGTCTTTGATCATTCAAAGGACTTGCACTCTTTTATAACAAACTAGAGGCCCAGTGCATGGATTCGTGCACCGGGGGGGGGGGTCCCTCAGCCTGGCCTGCAAGGATGGGGCCAAAACCGGCTCTCCTACATCCTCCAAGGGGTCCCAGATTGCGAGAGATCGGGGCTGGGGAGGGACCGCAGAAGGGCTCCAGGGCATGTCTGCCCATCTCACCCAGTCCCGATCAGCCAGATCCCAGCAGCCAGCTAACCTGCCGATCAGACAGTCTGCCCCCTGGTGGTCAGTGCGCATCATAGCGACTGGTCAAGTGGTTGAACGGTCAGACACTTAGCATATTAGGCTTTTATTATATAGGATGATTGTATTGCTTAAAGTACAGAGGGACAGTTTAACTCACACACACTTCCTGCTAATAAAATCAACTTGCACAATGCTTAGCATTGGGAGGTGTTACAATTATGTGATCGAAGAAATCAGGAGCAGAGAAAGGGGTGTCAGTGGAATTCTTCTCTGACCATGGATCTGTGAGAATCTGTTGGAGAACTAGTGATGGGATGTTGCAGGAAAGTTTGAAAGCTGTGAAGTCATGCTCCATAGTTTTGTTTGAAAGATAGGTATGCGGTCACTAAAATGGGGAAGGGTTAAAAATAACTCCCAATACAATGTGGAGAGACCTAGGAGGAGTTTGGGGAGCATGGTCTCAGCTATCCCAGCCTAAGAATTTCAAGAATCCTATATTTCAAGTATAAAAAGATGTACTTTATCATAAGTAATATATTAGTAACCATCTGAAAGTTTTAACAATAATCATTTGCATTCATCTGGCACTTTTCTTCTAAAGAGCTCAAAGCACTTCGCATTTATTATCTCATTAATTCCCCACCCTGTCCCTGTGGGGAAGGAAATACGTATTTTAACATTTAAATGTTTATCTTTCAGAATTTCTCAAGCATCCATTAATTCTATTGCCAAAAATGTAAATATTTATTAGTTTTATTTGACTGTTCCTCTGGCTTTAATGTACATAACAAATTTGTTCCACTCTTTGAATGTACTGATCACAGTCAATCTGATTTGAAAAACTATAAATTAAGTTGCCAAGATGTTGTGAAGGTGGGGGTTTCGGGGAGGGAGGGAGCATCTGACTTTGCTTTTCTCACTGGAAGAAGTTTAGACTCACCCATTGCAAGTACAGATGACATGCGCTGTGGCTCTTCCGCATCTTTTCTATATCCCATTCTTCCCAAAAGGTGACCTCAGAAGGTAAAACTGCATCTGAAAGCCTGAGGCAGATTGACCTACTGTTTCTATCTTTGTTTTGTTAATGATTTCATCAATGTGGAACAGAAATCTGAGGCCTTCTATTAGGAGTTGCATCTCAAGGAGGCACCACATAATGAGGGCTAGACACTTGTCTGCCCTGTCCTTACCTCGGTGGGTTGGTCATACCTTCCTCAAGTTTATAACTAGAAAAATGGCAGATAGTAATACCTGCTCCTTAGGGAAGCAGCAGAGATTAATTGGCCAATATTAAGAGAATGTTTCAAAGATAAAGCATTCTACATAAATGTTTAAGTATTATGATTGCCTTGCTTCTTCAAATGAAAGTTCTAACTTTGAAATGTGATTATACACTTTCCCCCCAAACCCCTTGATAGCCACATATATAGGTTTATTTTTCACTCTAACAGTCCAACTCATGGTTGTGAAACTTTATTGCACTTGATGGAGGGCCCTGGCTTTTATTAGTTTTAAACTGCTGGTTTCTGGGGTATTTATGTAAATGAGGGAAAGATACCAAAACAGTAAATAATAAGCATGTCCCTGCTGTTTAAAAATCTGTTGGTAAAAAAAAAAAAAAAAAAAAAAAATGTGTTCTGTTATAAGAAGACCCTAAACATAGCACAGAAAAATACAGCTTTGGCATCTATGCATAAAATAATGTTTTGGGTTTGGGGGTCTTTTTGACGGTAGTTTCCCCCAAGCATTTCTTAAACATTCTGTATACATTTTATTGCACTTCCACAGTTGTCACCATATACATCATATGTATGTGTGTATGCATATATATGGAGAGAGAGAAAAATGAGTAAAATGCTTCATTTTAAGATTTTTTTTCTTTAACAACATGTTGTAAAGTACACCAGATGGCTAATTATAGCTCCAGAAAACAAAAGGCCACACCCAGATTTATTGCAGTTACTTCAGAAGGAATGTTATGATCAAATCATGGTCCGATAAACAAAACAGCTGACCTTTTCCATTAGTTGCAAGATAAACTTCATAGTCAAATTCAATTTTGGTTTATTTAAAGATTTATGCTTCTTTGCTTTCCAGCCGATGACACAAAATCCGTACTCTGCAATCACTGAAAAACTCAGAATTATCTAACAACGCATTCTTTATTTCCAGGTCCCCTTTACAATGCCTTTCTACTCATTTCTACTCATTTCAAGTTCAACATGTAGAGATACATTCCTAAGCCAAAACATTATAGACCATTTGCAACAATGAAAAACCAGAAAGATATAAATGTTCAACAATAGGGCATTGCTTAAAAATTATGAGTATCTATCAAAGGGGACTCTATACAGCCATTTAAAAATCATGTCCCTACACTTGCTCTATGAATGTTCACAGCAGCTTTATTTGTAATAGCCCCAAACGAGAAACAACCCAACTGTCTGTTGTCAACAGGTGGGTGAATGAAGGAATTGTGGGATATCCTTACAAGGAATACGACTCAGCAATGAAAAGGAATAATCTGTTGATAAACTCAGAGATGTGGATGGATGTCAATATAATATGCTAAATGAAAAAATCCAGACAAAAAAGAGAACTTATCTATGGACATAACATTTTTCTTAAGACTACTTTGTCTTTAGATATACCTGCAGTTTTTTAATTTTTCTAATTATAGGGACATTTGCTCTTGATAAAAAATAAAATAGATAAATAAGAAAAATGTTTGTAAAACAGGAAAGCACCCTTACTCTCTATTCCTTTATTTTATGTTTCTTCAAAGCACTTAACAATATGTGGTATTACATAATAGCTTTATTTTCTATTATTTGTCTCACCCAATGGATTGTAAGTATAAAGATATAGTCCCAACTCCTAGAACAGTACCTTATCAGTAGCAAGAGTTGCTCGATCAACATATATTTATTGCATTTATTATTTTATGAAATACGTACTAAGTTCCTACTATACAGTCCTTTATCTTTGTGTATTTAATATTTTAATGGGATCATATCAAAGATACTGAGTTGCAGACTGTGTTTTTCACTTAGCAATAAATTATGAAGACACATGGGAAATTCTTACTCAAAGTGATTTTAATAATGGTGTAAAGAATGTTGAAAATCCCCTACTGTTAGACCAGTACCTGGGCATTTTGAGGCATCCTTCAAGTACGTATCAAGAAGGTCAACCAATTAAGATAGTAATAATATTAATGATGCCGTCTAGTTATATGATACTTTATAGTTTACAAACTATTTTCATATCCCATTTGATTTTTATGATAAACTCAAGTGAGCAGAGCAGAAACTCAAGAGGTTTAATCATTTCCATTAAACAATCAAATAGGAAGTCCAGACTCAAACCTAGTTCTCTGCAGCCTGGGCTTCTCACTGTACCTCACATCGCCCTGGTGGAAGCCCTCATTTTACGGGTGAATGATCCATGCATAGAGAAGCGGGTGGTGATGTGCCCAGAGTCACACGGGCCTCTGAAGGAAGAATCCCGATGGAGGAGAACCAGGACTCCAGGCTCTGTCCAAGGCTCTCTCAACTACACTCGTTCTCAACTACATGCTGGCTCAATAAATTAGAAAAAACATCCTAAATTACTGCATAGTTTAAAACGGCAGCCAATACACGCTGTTATACTTCTCTGAAGATTACGCACTGTATTTGCTAGTGCTGCAAAGTGCCAACCTGATGACATTTGCAATCCTGAGCTTATTTGATGTGGTTGGGAAGCAAATGAGATTCCAGTGCCCCTGGTGCGCATAGGTGCTCAAGGAGCACTTCCTGCGTGGTGGGGACGTGCCCTATATTTACAGGATTTGATCCAGTTTAACAGCAAGATCGAATGTTAAAATTAGCCTTGTAAAAGGGTTCACCCTAGTTCACACACCGAACAAGATTCTGAGATTATGACTAGCAATTTTTCATGAGTTGATTTATCTGAATAAAACCTATAAGGTTTTGAACCATTAAACATTCGATTTAGAAAAAAAAAACTTAGCATACAGAAGAATAAACTGAAAAATGGAACAGATTTGTTTCTTGTAATAATTATGAGCAATATCTCAAACTCAGCATCCTTAGACCACTGAGCTGTGCAGGATGAATGTGCTAATTAATCAATTACTACCCAACAATGTACCCTGTTTATTTACTGAAATGCACCAGAAATGTGTGCAGAACTGGTAATTATTAATCATCTTCAGTAACAAATATGACTCAAGTTCACCTTCATATAATTAATAGAGCATGTAGTTAGCTTTAACATCTTGCTTTATTAGAAACAGCAATAAAGAAGAAAAAGAAAGAGCTGAACCACAAATGTGGTTCACTGAAATGCTGGCTTGGACTAAATGTGCCCATTATCCATAGCAGCAGTGTTACTCATACCATCCAAAGTATGGCCAGATGCTCTCGCCATTAAAACCCAAGTTTTTTAAAGTAAACTTTTAAATTTGAATAAAATTTTAAACTTACAGGAAAGTTGTAAAAGCAGTCCAAAGAATTCCCATGTACTTTTTATTCGGGTTCCCCCAATAAAACCCAAGTTTTAGGGCTCGATAACTTGCTTAGACTTGAGATCTTTGTTGGTGGTGCCCAAATTTCTCAATGCATGGCTGGCCCTCAATTTCAATAGACATATAAATTGTTGTTTTACAGCAACTTTGCAAGTGATCCAGTTTTGAAAAATCACTTTGAAAGTCATCATGTAGGTCACCCCAAAATTTCCTTTGAGCCAGGCAGACTTCTGGGCTAGATAGACCATATTTTGGAACTTATATGCTAGTTCCTGTGCCCTTACTGATTGTGCAACATCAAAGGAATGTTCAATTGTGTCAGCTACATTTCCATCTAAGTTTTTAGTCCCTTCAGTGTAGATTCAAATCCCAGCTCCACCACCTGGCTGCAGGGAGCTATTTTAACCTCTCTGACATTCTGTTTCCTCAGCTTGAAAATGAGGAAAATGAAACCATGCTTTGGAACATTGTTTAAATGAGACAATATATATAAACTATCTAGCAGGAGCAAGCTCTCAGGAACTGGTAGATATTATGTTGATTTTATTATCCTCTATGGCCACTTTTAGCTTAAGAAACTGAAATGCGTCTCCTATTCACATACAAATACAAACATATTTCATAGCATGGAAACTGCAAATGTAGATGAACATTTTTGAAAGTTTTCTCCAGAAGGAAAAAATCAGATAAAATTTAATGTTATTGTACAGCAAATTAAAAACCTGTCCCATCTGAAAATACCAGTCACTGCAAAACCTAAACTGACAAATCATAAACCAGGGTGGACTTCAGTATGTCTATTATTTAATGATTCAAGGCCTTTAAAGGGAGAGCTCCCTTAGGGCATCTCCATATTTGTTTATAGATCATTAGCTACTTGACAGTGAGACTGGGGAGGGGCCTAAAGACTTACAGCTAACACTCTAAGAGCCACTGTTGGTTGAAGATCAGCAATAAAGCCAAAATATCTTAGGAATTTTATATGAATATATGATTTGTACTACAAGATGTCATATGCTATTCATGAATTGCTCCACCAAGCTGGGACCATAACTATGGCCCATATGACAAGGTGAATTTACTTGGCCATGTTTTCAAATGTTTCCCTAACCATTGATTACATATTATAAAGATTTGTAATATTGGAAACATGACCATAAAATGGATTTTGTTATCTACCAGCATAAATCATCTGGTTTCAAAAAGTCACAAATGTCACCTTACCACCAGATTCTAGCATCTACGGCTGAAGAAGGGAACAGAAATGTTTCTGAATGAAAAGCTCCCTGAAAACTAGAAGGCCAGAATTTTGATTCTTGTATATGATTTTGGATAAGTTTCTTACCTATTCTGTAGTTTAACTTCTCCAACTACCAAAATTAGAATTTTAATTAAAACCACTGACCCTATATGGTAAGTTTCCCCTCCACCCCCCAATATCCCTCAAACACACTACTTATATTATTACTAGAGGCCTGGTGCACGAATTCATGCACCGGTGTGGTCCCTTAGCCTGGCCTGCGCCCTCTCGCAATCTGGGACCCCTCAGGGGATGTCGGATAGCCAGTTTCAGCCCTATCCCCACAGGTCTGATCCAGACAGGAGGGAGCCCAATCCTGTGTGTTGAGCATCTGTCCCCTGGTGGTCAGTGTGCACTACAGCAATCAGTAGTTCGAGCCCAGCCTGCACCCTCTCCAAATCCAGGACCCCTTGGGGATCAGACCTAAACTGGCAGTCGGACATCCCTCTCATAATCTAGGACCGGTGGCGTCTAACCGCTCACCTGCCTGCCTGATCAGCCCTAACTGCCTCTGCCTTAGCCCCTGCCACTGCGGCTTCATCTGGAAGGACATCTGGAATGATGTCTGGAAGGTTGTTCAGCTGTCCAATCTAATTAGCATATTATGCTTTTATTATTATGGACTAGAGGCCCAGTGCATGAATTTGTGCATGGGTGGGGTCCCTTGGTCTGGCCAGAAATAGGGGCCAATTGGGAGGCTGGCCAGCTGGGCGGAGGGACCGCAGGAGTTTGGCCCCAGCAGCAAGCTAACCAACCACCGACTCTGCAAGGAATCGGGCTCCCTCCTCCCTCCTGTCTGGGTCCAGGGTGCAGGTGAACCAGATTTGGGCTGTCAGGGCCCCAGCAGCAAGCTAACCAACAGCTGATTCCATGAGCAATCAGGCTCCCTCCTCCCTCCTTCCTATCTGGGTCCGAGGTGTGGGTGAACCAGATTCGGGGCTGTCAGGGCCCCAGCAGCAAGGTCTGGGTCAGTGCGCATCATAGCTACCAGCAGGTCTGGTCATTCCAGTTGTTCGGTCATAACAGTCACTTAGGCTTTTATATATATGTTATTAACTTTACCCACTTCTTAAAAATTATTATTCAATGAGTACCAACCATATGCCAAATACTGTCATAGATGCTGGATCACAAAGGTTAACAGAACAGACATAAATCTCTGACCTTAGGAAGTTTACATTCCAGTCAGGGCAAACTTGAGAGTAATTTAGACAGATGCTTTTGGATGAGATTCTGTACCCACTATGTTCACAGTATAATGTTTCACCAGAATAATTCTTCTTGCCACTTTTTGTAACAGCAGTCCCAGCTGCCAGCCAACTCCTTGGGGGGCTGTCAGGACATCAATCAGTTCCACAGAAAGCCTCAATAAGATCTAGATAAGAAGACAGCAATTCCTTCCTTTCCTAATGACTTCTGCCATCACGAAGAACTTCCATGAAGATAACCTTGCATAAAACCAATATTATACTGTCCTTGCCAGGGCAGACACAAGCTACAGGAATGGAGCAGCAATTGGTGTTTGCCACTGATGGGAGAGGGGAGAATTAATGAGCATTCATCCAGCTGTAGAGGTAACTCACCACCACCTCCTCTGGTGCTGAGCTTGGCTTAGAAGGCACTGAGCCATTAAGCAGATTTGGGTGGCTCTTTTGGCAGGTCTGTTTTTAAGTTCCAAAGCAAGCTGGAATATGAATCATCTCCATGATCCTTCTTTCCTTCACCCAGGAGTCCTTAAGCCTCAAACTGGAAATTGTAGGTGAAATCCTAAGTGTAAACATTTCTATCCTTTTTTCATAAGTCTTTTCTCTTTTACCTACATGTTGACATATTCACCCACTTCTTGCCTATAATTCTCCCTCTGAGAATAGCAGTGAATTAAAATCTACCCTACTTTCTTTTAAATCACATTAGAAAAATGTGAATAAATCAGGATCTCAGTAAGGCTGTAAAAACAAGATGATAATAAATATTCTATATATGTACAAGGTCATGTTTGGGTCATGTCCACTATATATATGTTCTCTGTACATCAAGCATATCAAACTCAAAGGCTAACACAGGCCAAATAAATGAGGCATGTAGCCCACGGGCTGCAAGTTTGACATGCTTGCTGTACCTACTTATTCATAAACACAAATAACATGTGTTAATATATAACACTACCAGTAGAATTCATTGGGTTTTTTTCAAAATTTTAAAAAAACCCACTTTATTGTTGAAAGTATTACATATGTCCTCTTTTCTCCCCCAGTGACTCCTTCCATCCCACCCCTGTCCACTGCCCCAAGCCTTTTTTTTCAAACATTTTATTCAAGTATAATATACATACAGAAAAGTGCACATATATGTTCAAAGAATCCACTAACTGCCCTAGTTGGTTTGGCTCAGTGGATAGAACGTCAGCCTGCAGACTAAAGGGTCCTGGGTTTGATTCTGGTCAAGGGCACACGCCCGAGTTGCGGGCTTGGTCCCCAGTAGGGGGTGTGCAGGAGGCAGCCGATCAATGATTCTCTCTCATCATTGATGTTGCTCGCTCTCCCTCTCTGAAATCAATCAATATATATATATATGAATCCACTAACTGAATACACCCATTTAACTAGAATCCATATCAAGAAACAGAATAATTTGTAGATTCAGTATTTGTAACAAATGTACTACTCTGGTGGGGGATGTTGATAACAGGGGAGGCTTTTCCTGTGTGGGCAGGAGTCCTATATAATGAAAGGGTAATATGCAAACTGACCCTAACAGCAGAATGACTGGGAATGACTGGTCACTATGACACACTGACCACCAGAGGTTAGATACTCAATGCAGGAGCTGCCCCCTGGTAGTCAGTGCACTCCCACAAGGGGAGCTCTGCTCAGCCACAAGCCAGGCTGATGGCTGCCAGTAGAGTGGTGGTGGTGGGAGCCTCTCCCGCCTCCTCAGCAGTGCTAAGGATGTCAGACTGCAGCTTAGGCCTGCTCCCTGCTGGTAAGTGGACATCCTCCAAGGGTTGCTGGGCTGCCAGAGGGATGTCTGACTGCCAGCTTGGGCCCGATCCCCCAGGGAGCAGGCCTAAGCCAGCAGGTGGACATCCTCCGAGGGGTCCCCGACTGCAAGAGGGCATAGGCCGGGCTGAGGGACACCCCTGAGTGCACAAATTTTTGTGCCCTGGGCCTCTAGTAGATAATAAATCTCTGTACTTTTATTTTGCTGTAAGTCTAAAACGACACTTTAAAATAAAGTCTATTATTTTTAAAAAGCTATAGAAATAAAAGATGAAATAAAAGAATGAGAATAATCCCAGTCTCTCAGAAGTCTCCTCATACTTCTTCCAGTCACTAGCCCTCTCTTTCCCCACCTTGCCAAGAATGACCACTATCCTGTCTCCTCCCAGCATAAATGAGTTGTGGCCAGTTTTTATACTTTATATAAATGAAATTATATAGTAGGTACTTGAATGTCTGGCTTCTTTCACGCTTATGTTTGTGAGATTCATGCACATTGTGTGTGATTCTATATTAGATCATTCCCTCTCGTTGCTGTATAGCATCCCACCATGTGAATATGCCACAATTTGTCTATCTGCTCTACTCTTGATAGGCATTTGAGTAATTTCTAGGTCAGATATTAAAAATATAAATAGTGTTGCTATGAATATTCCAGTATGTCTTTTAGAGAACATATGCACACAGTTTCTATTGGTTACTGTTATGGACTGAATATTGATGTCCCTTCTAATTCACCTGTTGAAACCTTAATACCTAATGTGATTATATATGGAGATAGGGTCCATGAGGAAGTCATAAAGGTTAAATGAAGTCATAAGGGCCGGCGCCCTTATCAGAAGAGAAAGAGACAGACACCAGAACTAGCTCTCTCTGTCATGGGAGGATACAGTAAGACGGAGCTGCAAGCCAAAGAGAAAACGCTCACCAAGAACCCCATCGGCTGGCATTTAGATCTTAAACTTACCAGTTTCCAGAACAGTGAGAAATAAATTTCTGTTATTTAACTGCCGAGTCTGTGATGGCAGCCTGAGCACACTGATACAAATATCTACCTAGAAATGGTATGCTGGGCAATAAGGAATGCTTACAGGCATACCCCAGAGACATTGCAGGTTCGGCAATCCTTTTGCTGATGGACGGTCTTGCCTTCAATTTGTCAAAACACAACATCTGTAAAGTGCAATAAAGCAAAAAGCAAAAAAAACAAGGTATGCCTATATATTCACCTGTAATATACACTCCCTCCAATTTTTCCAAAGTGGCTACCAGCAGTGTATAATAGCTGCATTTCTTGACCAACACTTAGTACTTTTTATCTTTTCTATTTTAGCCACTCTGGTGAGTGTGTCATGGCATTGCATTGTGGTTTTAATTTCCATTTTGTGGATGATTATTGAAATTAAGTCATTTTCACCTTTAATGATTATTTCAGACATTCTCCTTTGTGAAGAGTCCATTCAAATATTTTGTCCTTTTTATTGGATTATCTTTTTAAAATATAAATATATTTATTTATTTATTTTTTATTGATTTCAGAGAGGAAGAGTGAGGGAGAGAGAGATAGAAACATCAATGATGAGAGAGAATCATTGATTGGATGCCTCCTGCACCACCCCTACTGGAGATTAAGCCCGCAACCTGGGCATGTGCCCTTGACCAGAATCGAACCAGGGACCCTTCAGTCCACGGGCCGATGCTCTATCCACTGAGCCAAACCGGCTAGGGCTGGATTGTCTTTTTTAATGATTTGTTCTAGATTCCAAATGCTTTGTCAGATCTAACTTCTCCCACTCTGTGGATTACCTTTTCACTCTCTCTCTTTTTTTTTGTTACTGTCTAAAGTTTTACATATGTCTCCTTTTCCCCCAATTGACTCCCCCCGCCATTAATGAACAGTCTTAATTTTAATATATTCTATATTATCAATTTTGTAAAACTAACTTTTAGTATGTTCTGAACATCCACAATGTCCTAGGTGTCTTCAAAACTAAAACAAGAAGGCTAAATCCTTTCTAGGAGCCGCATGATACAACCATGTACATGCTAAGTGCTCTGCACAGTGTCACTCTTAACATTTTTAAGGTGCTTTCTAATGGATATGCCATTTCTCCATGCTCTGTAGAAAACTAAGTATTCACATATTTATTTTTTATTGTTGGCCACAGTGTTTTTTAAACATTTACTTAGGCTGTTGAATATCAACTTCTAAGCCCCTTTGTTTATGGCCATCGAGAATTGAAACTGAAAAGAAAATCAAGCATCTGACCCTGAGGTGTGAGTTTTTTGAGAAAGTATGTTCTCTCAATTATGAAAGTCAAAAGAAAAGAAATCTCTAGAAGTCATGTTCTCCAGCTCGGAATCATCAGGTTAGGGCAATATTTTGTTCAAACACTCTTGACTACCTGGGTGTGGTCCCCTAGCTATCACCTCTGCTTGGAGGAATTTCCTACCTTAGAAAACAAAGATAGTCAAAGAGCGTTGGATTAGGAAAATCATCATTGATGAGGTTTTTCCAAGAGAGCATTTTGCAACAGAAATCCTTCAGTTCCCTAGCCCTTTTCCTAAGCTTTCATGAGAAAATGCAGTGAAACATTTCCAAGTCTCCGCTTCTCCTGATCAGTGGTTTTACAGTGTATGCCAAAGAATCTAGGGTTTCTGAGACATACTTCAGAGGCTCCACAAATATTTGATTTGTTTCATTTTTTAAAATAGATTTTTGTATTGCCAAAATTTAACATATTGCAAAACTGCCCACACATTAATTTGAGGTTAAGTCACTTCAGTGTAGACCAGTGATGGCAAACCTTTTGAGCTCGGCGTGTCAGCATTTTGAAAAACCCTAACTTAACTCTGGTGCCGTGTCACATATAGAAATTTTTTGATATTTGCAACCATAGTAAAACAAAGACTTCTATTTTTGATATTTATTTTATATATTTAAATGCCATTTAACAAAGAAAAATCAGCCAAAAAAATGAGTTCGCGTGTCACCCCTGACACACGTGTCATAGGTTCGCCGCCACTGGTGTAGACCCAGAATTCATCTCCACCTGCCATCTTTGTAATTGAAACCCATGCCCAAGATTCCAAGATGAATCATTTGAAAACCACTCATATTTGTATCTACTTCTCGGGATCAGAATTTTCTTAATAGGATACAACCAAAACAGAGGCCTAAGAAATAAACGGTCCCTAGGCAGCTATGACTGCAATTGTCCATAACCTCCAACTTCAAAAAAAAAAAAAAATGTTTCAAGCACAGAAGCAGCAGGGGCAAGGGTCCAGTGGCAGTGAGGCCCAAAAATACATATTCTGAGCGTGGTCTGAAGACTTTGTATTTATTATTTTAGCTGCCCAATTTCCTTACAATTAATTCCCTTTTGCTAAAAACAAAAAGAAACCCCGCAAGACAACAACAAACCAACCTCATTTTTGTTTTGTTTTTTAAATTTACCTACAAAGGTAATGTTAAAATTTTGAACTTTCGAATGTTTAGTGATAAAGCACAAGTTTTCATCGACTTTATATGTTGAGGTTCTGTGACAGGCTTTGTTTTAAAATTTAATTTGAAAACCACAGAACTGAATAACTTCCCCAACTCCTGTCTTAGCCTCCCTCCAGCCATTTCTGTGCCAGTCTAACCACACCATGCCTCCACCCAAAAATTTTTTAAGATTGTTATCTAATAGGGAATCCTATAAAGTAAAGTTCAAATTATTTGCAGACTACAAGGCCCTTCAAGATTTGGCTCATGGTGGTGGGCACTCAATCACTATTTGTTGAACAAATCAGTAAAAACTGGAGACTGTCCGATCGGGCCACACTATCCTACATTCCTTGAGTTTCAACAACTATAGGAGTTATTATATGCGGCTTACACATAATTACTGCATTTGTGCACAGTGCTTTCCACACACGTCATCTCATTTAAATCCAGTGTCTACAAACAAGATGAGCTTAGGAAAATAAGGGGAAATGCTTTCTTGGAAGGCAGGTATATACATTACCTCAAGAGGCTGCAAAGTTTAAGATTTTCCTAACATAATATCTTGGTAATGGGTCACTGAGGACTATAAAGGTTTGTAAGTAAAACACTCCTGGTCTGGCGTTCACCAGGCTCTTAGGAGAGGTCAACGGTGGTACATATCTGGGCACCACATGGAGAGAGACCTGGGACTTTTTTGGAAATAAACGTTTTATCTTGCAAATATCTGCGACTTAAACAGTGAACATAACCACAAACACCTAAACATAGTAATTCTCCTTGACTTCACAGCCAATGCAAATCTGGGGGCTTGGCTTTTTTTTTTTTTTTTTTTTTTTTTTAAAAAAAGTTTTTTTTAAAACCTGGTTTAGTATATTTTTATTGATTTCAGAAAGGAAGGGAGAAAGAGAGAAAGGAGAAGCACCAATGATGAGAGAGAACCACTGATCGGCTGCCTCCTGCAGAGGGATCTAGCCCAAATGTGGCTTATGCCCAGACGGGAATTGAACCCTGACCTCCTGGTTCATAGGCTGACGCTTAATCACAGGCTTTAACTCACTTCCCTGAGGACACCCTCTCAAGTGTTACCTGGACCACAGCGCCAACTGACGGGTTTCCCTGGAGCCTGGGCCTGGGAGGTGGGTGTGAGTTCTGCCACTCACCAAGGAGGTTCATACCCGAACTGATAACACCTTCCCACGCCCTCGCCGGCGTTACTAACCACTACATGAGGTCATAAGTGCCGACTTCACCTCCTCATTCACGCCGCTGACCCTCACCACCCTGCGC
>NW_006286677.1:1955468-1955818 GCF_000327345.1 Myotis davidii | reverse complement strand
GGAGGTGCTGACGCAGCACCTGCTGCTGCGGCGCCTGCCGCACTGGACCTCCTTCTGCGTGCCCTACAGCGCCGTCCGCAACGACCAGTTCGGCCGCTCGCACTTCAACTGGCCGGTGCAGGGCGCCAACTACCATGTCCTGCGCACCGGCTGCTTCCCCTTCATCAAGTATCACTGCTCCAAGGCCCCCTGGCAGGACCTGGCCCAGCAGGACCGCTTCTTCACGGCGCTCAAGGTCGTCAACCTCGGTGAGTGGCCCGGGCCGGGGAAGCTCGTCCCGCCGACGACGGCCCCGCTGTTTGCAAAGCACGCCGACCCCCCGCTCGCTCCGAGGCCTCCGGACCCCGGCC
>NW_006286677.1:1951922-1955328 GCF_000327345.1 Myotis davidii | reverse complement strand
TGGGCGTTTGTGCCCGCCCCCGCCCTCCCGGGCAGCGCTCCTGGGGGCCAGGCTGTTGTTACTGACTTGTCCCTGGAAAGTGGGCGCTGTCCACAGGCCTGGGGATCACCCTGGGGGTGAGGCATTCCAGCCTCACTGCCTGCCGCTCTTAACTGGAGGGCCCCTGTATTGGGAAGTAAGAAGGAGAGTGTAAGCCACTGGAAAGTAGCGCTGAAGTTTAAAAAAAATGCCTTATTGCATGGCAGGGTATGTCCCCATGAACATATATATGCGTGCGTTCATATTCTAAAAACTGGAACTACCTTTTTTAAGTTTCTTTGTTTTGTTAATAGGGAATCCCAGCAAGTTCCTTTTGCTAACAGCACTGAAGGTTTTCACCAGTCATATTCGTTTGCTCAGATGCTAGGCCTAAAAGATACTTAAAAGGCTGCCCCTTTCATATTTGTAGGTTTTCATGGGAATATTCTAATCCTGAGAGTGTTTACTCTTGCTGGATGTTTGTTTTCTTTTGGTTAATGACAGAAGAGGCATAAACATTGACACGAGGTGTCCTTTATAGATCAGTGAAAAATAGGCCTCAAGATGTTTTGAACCCTTTAATTGCTGATACTAAATTAGTCCAAATTTTAGTAATTCAAAAGCTTGACGTGGGAGCTGAACCATGTTACCCGACCAGTTTTTCGAACTAGAATGAAAGCTAAAGCAGCTGCACTAGTGTTATGTCCTCTGATCCCTCATTCAATTTAAATCTGGTAGGTATGTTTGGGCATATAATAACTCACAGATGTCAGTCATGGGTTTTTTGAGCCATTGCTCCCCTGGGATTATCCTGGGTTCAATCCAGTAAGGAGCAGATTATTTAGCAATGTGTAATCCTTTAAAAAAAAAAAAGTCTTATTGTTTAGCTGATGAACTATAGAGCATGCCCACTAATTCTGAGGTTGATAGGAAGTTGAAAGGGTTAGGTGACTTAGTTCAATTCATAGTTATTTGGCACGATGACTAGAGAAAAAGTATAACAGGAGCCCAGTGCCTTCTTTTTTAAAGTTTTCACGCTTTAAAACCTAACACTTTAGGAACACCTTAATGATTAGGGTTGTTTTGTTTTGTTTTTAGGTAGAAAGAAATTAAAAGAAAAGTAGGATACCTAGAACATTCTCATATGGAAAAGTAAAACCTTTTGAAGAAAGAAAAAACAGTTGTAGTTGTGTGTGTGTGTGTGTGTGTGTGTGTGTGTGTGTGTAAGAGAAGGTTGAAGAGTGATTGGTCTTTTAGAAATTCAAAAAATCCTCCTCAGATGGGAATAAGAGTTTTAAGTTAAACAGAAAGGAAAACTTTCTGCTCATGCATACTTTCATACAAATTGGATTGTACCGATAAAGGGAATTTATTTTTGGACTCTGTAAAGAGTAATGTATCCACCAATGTGGTAATATTTATTTTGTAATTTTGTCTGAAGGTTAGGGAATGTGAATTAGATAATAGGAATCCTTCCTACTCTGTGATGTACAATTGCCCCTCTGGATCATTAAGTACATAGTTTACTGATAAAAAATACTCAGGATTTTATTTGTCTTCTTCCCTTCCAAATTAGAAATTATCAGAGTAATTCATTTTTTCCATTTTGTAAATAATAGAGATTTCTCTCTTACCCATTTGTTCTCTTTCTCCTCTGCCTTTTCTTCAGTGGAAGCTGACATTTTACTGATGGTTTATCAATCTGTGTATCCTGCTGGGAAGTAGATTGAGATTTAAGAAAAGCAACTTACCATTGGAATGAATGGGTAATCAGAGACTTGCTACGAAGTTCTAATTTTTTTTAAGTGCTTAATTTGACAGTGGTTTGTTTACCTACTGTTCAGCTGACTCAAAATGAATTATTATGCAAAGAACTGACTTTCCAGTTCATTTTAATGTTATGATAGGTTTCAAACAGGCTGGAAAATTTTTAATTTTTCATGGAATCTTATAGACTTTAAAGCATATGTGCTATAGATAAAGAAAATTGTGTTTTTAATGTGTAAATTATACAGCATACATGGCAACTCTTCCCATATAGTGTACTAGCCTGACTGTATTAAATATACTGCAGGAAAAAAAATATATAGAATTTCTGACTCCTATATCACAACTCCATCCCCGATCCAACAGCATTACTGCTAATAGCTCTTAGTTGTCTCCTAATAAGAGACATTGTTATTATTAAACTAGTAATCTTTGATCAGTCCTCCATTTTAGCTGAAAAAATATTAACCATTTATTTGTGTGATTTTTTTTAAGTGTCAATATTTAACTGAAAACTGTGGTAAATACTGTACAACAAACAAAATTGTCAGTGTCACCAGCTATTCTTCATGTTCTTAGAATTGGTTTAAAAGGGATATGTTATATATTTTACTCTCAGTATGTTTAGAAAATTAATAATTGCCTCTAGAGCCTGTTTTTCTTCCTCACGCCATTGATTTTCAGATTTTGAACTGTGATGTCGTATTTTAAATTTATATTTTATTTCACCTGCTCCCTCTACTCTTTGCTTTTTTTCTACCTCTCGTTTTTTTTTCTTCTCTTGTTCACTACACCACCCCTTGTCCTACTAGCCTCCCCCCCCCCCTTTTTGGTTAAATAATTTATAAATAGCTTTATGTTGCTAGTTTTTATGGATATTTTGTGACACTCCTTTTAGATAATTCTTTTGTGTATTACCAAGGCAAAGAAGGTAATATATTGTAAAGTATTTCACAGGAGTTCCAGGGAACCCTGTGATAGTGAGTGACAAGCTGTGACCCAGTATATTCCTAAAAATAGAGAGGTGCCCGCTTGAGTGGGCATTTTTGCTTCTTCTCATTGCCAGCTAGTGATGCTTTTCCTGATTAATCTTTGGCATTACAGTGGCTGGAACGCAGCTTCAGGGAATAAGCACAAAGTAGTTCAATGCACTTAGACTCTCAAAAAGAGCACAGCACAGCAAATACACTCTTGCAGAAAAATAAGAAAAAAAAGTAAGCAATATTAGTCCTGAGCCTGTGTTGATTTCTCTATTAATGAGAAAGAAAATGATTTTCCAAATGTGCAGCTCTAACCCTTTAAATTGTCATTTTTGGTCCAATTCCTACACAGCAACAATAAAATTAATACTTTATTCTGTGTAGAGCATACAATATTTTTTCAATAATGTGCCTAAGGTTTTCTGCATACTTTTTAATATGTTAATGATCATTGATTTTAAATAAATGCTTTAAAAAAGATGGGAATTGTGAAAGTTTGTGTCCAACATAGTCTCATATGCATATCCAAATCTCAGTGTAGTATATGTTTAGTTTTATGTATCACAAATGGCAGTTAATCTCAAGTCTATCAGCAAAATCTTATCAAATGGAAATATTCCAAGAAAGAAACACATTGGAGT
>NW_006286677.1:1945157-1951150 GCF_000327345.1 Myotis davidii | reverse complement strand
AGAAGAAAGGGAAAAATCTTTTACATGACATTGGAAAAGTAGGATATATTGTGAAGCTAATATAATATTATTGGTAAATCCAAAATTGATGAGAATTCTATTTGCAGTCTGAAATCTAAACCATTTAGCTGCCAGGATTTTAAATGGAAATTTATTAAAGCCCTTGTACCATTTACCTGGATAAGAGGTAACCTTTTTAAAAAAAAATTAAATTGAATGTATTGGGGTGACACTGGTTAATAAAATTATGTAGGTTTCAGGTGTATATTGTATTGTGTGTTCACCACCCCAAGTCAAGTCTCCTTCCATTACCATCTATTCCTGCTTTACCCTCTTCTACCTCCCCCCAATTCCCTTTCCCCCTGGTAAGCACCGTACTGAACTCTCTGAGTTGTTTATTTTCTTTGCTTCATCCCTTCACCTTTTCCACCCAGCCACCACCCCCTCCCCTCTGACAGCTGTCAGTCTGTTCTCTGTGTCTAAGAGTCTGTTTCTATTTTGCTTGTTAGTTTATTTTCTTCCTAGAGGCCCGATGCCTGAAATTCGTGCAAGAGTAGGCCTTCCTTCCCCGGCTGCCGGCACCGGTTTCCCCCTGGCACCCGGCCCCGGCTTTCCTCACAGCCCTGGATTTGTCTGGAAGGTCGTCCCGTCTAATTAGCATGTTACCCTTTTATTATTATAGATTGCCTAAAGAATCCAATACCAACTATAATAATAACACTGGTTAATGTAAATGCAGCAAGATGAATGAAATCAAGATTTATTAAAAGTTAAAGTAGCATGCTGATAAAGCTGTAAGGACAATTAAGATCCAGAAAGACCCAGAAAAATAAATTTGATAACTGTTTATAAAAGCAATTAGCTGAAATGGTACATATCTATTGGCCTATTGGCGATGGGAAGTGGGCTGAAATTTTAAAGACCTGATGGCAGTTTTGCATTATAATTTTATTAAGTTAATTGCATTTTTGAAAGCAAAGTCATTTAAAAAATTTATCCTTGGGGGTAGTTACAGAATACCCAGATGAATGGTAAATTTCAGAAATTTGGAGTAATTTAGGGAGAACTAAGTAGAACTATTTCATTTCTAAACCAATGGATGTTTAAGATTTATGATCTCTCCCATAATTACAAACATACATTATGTATCATTTTATGTTAATGTGTTGTTGGTACTCTACAACATTTACACATTTTGTGCAAAATATTTTATAAAATTCAATCTAAACAACATTTGGGTGCTTGCTTCTGGGAAATCAGTAGAGAAAGTGAGTGGAAGTGATAGAGGTGAAAGCACCAGAATAATGAGGTAATACAAACGGGCTTCGCTAAAGGTAGTCATTTTAAGAAAGCTACAGAGAGTGAAGTGTTCTTAAATATATGTACTGCTCACTTGTCTAAAAGCAATTCTAAGTAACACTTTAATCAAAGAAATATTTATGCCAGTATAGTCGGTCCAGAAGAATATACTTGACACTAAATGAATGGCTTACACAAAGGAGATACTGTTACATTAAGCTTCATTAATAATAAAACTGACTATTAGCATTTTGCATGGAAGGCTAGAACTGATTTTCTCTGCAATGGGCCACATTAAATAACTATAGCTCATAAGTTTTAAGTCAAATACTGCTCATTCATTGCTGCTGGTCTTGTCAATACTTGTTGTAAAGGTTTGGTCCCAATACAGGGCTGATAAAATGGTTTTTAATTACCAAACTATAAATACAGCTTTTCAGTTAGAGTTGCACTTCTTTTCACGCTGGCCTGTTTGATTTCTGATAATTTGTACTGCTGACTCTGCTTACCTGTTTTCCAATAGCGATAGTCAGTGTGACTTCTTGTCCATATGGTGATAGGTAAGTCTCCTTGGAGAACATCTTTGACAAACTACCCTATTGATCTCTGTAATTCTCTGCTGCTTGCAGCATTAAATAGAGCCATGATTTCTTGTCTGCTGTGCTCACTGTGTAACAATTAAGCAAATATAATATCTTCTTGTATTACATGAAAATCAATAGACCTCTTGCTCCCGTGGAGTTGATCATGGTGAAGGATGAACTCAGCGATGGCTAAGGGCATGGTCCAAATATTAAAATAGCATTCATTGGGTTTGTTAAGTCTTGTGATGAACCTTATAATATGAAAAAATGCTCTGCACTGAACAGGAATGGTTTAAGTTTTTTCTTTAAATTTGGATATTACATTGAAACATTGTGGCCTAAAAGGGATAAAGTATAAATGCTGGAAGTCAGGAGATTGATTCTATGTTTAGTATCAATGCTATCTTTTAACCTCAGGTTAATAACTATTCTTCCTTTGTGTTTTCCTTTTTCCTCCTGTAATCTGAGAAGGACAAAACAAGAAACCTTTCTACCTTAAAATGTATCATGAATATGCTTGTAAGCAAATGTTGTTTTACTTTTATTTCAGTAAAAGCTGTTGTCCTCATTTTCTATTCCATATATATTTATGTTCGGAAGGCTTCATTAATAAAAATAGTTTTAAAACAATGTCAGAGAAAGGAAGAAGACACATTAATGATGTCTTGTGTGTGTCTGTGAACATACTGGATGTGCCTAAGGTGTCAAGCGGGGGCCAGGTGGACCCTAGTTTTCTGGATGTCAGGAGTTTTCTTAATGAAGAAACCAAAGACAGCTCTTTTGCCTATACCTCTTTAATGGGATTTTGCCTTTAAAATAATAGAGGCAAAACTATTTTTAAATAAAGGTGCATTTTTAATATAAAATCTTGTATCTCTTCGATCATTATTTCTATACAAATCAATTATTCAGTATTGGAAGAAACTTCTGGTCACAATTCCTAGTTCCTTTGTAAGTGATGAACCACCATAAAGATGAAGTAACAGAGCTGGGAGCATGACAGAAGTTGCAACACCAAAAATCCCTGTTTTCTCAGTGCTGATATCTTAACATACCAAATTACACAGTTATAATTTCATTCCATATTTAGTCACTATTATTACTTTTGTTGTTGTCCATAGTTGCCTTAGAATATTTTTTCATTGATTTTTACAGAGAGCAGGAGGGAGGGGAAGAGAGAGAGAAACATCAATGTGAGAGAGACACATCGATTGGTTGTCTCCTGCATGTGCCCTGACTGGACCTGTGATGGAACCTGCAAGCCAGGTATGTGCCCTCGATTGGGAATTGAACCTGTGATCCTTTGGTGCATGGGTGGATGCTCTAACCACTGAGAAACCTGTCAAGGCTATTTTATTGATCAGTAAAAATTGAAACAATTTTAATTTTTTAACACAAAAATTTTAAAAAATTTTATTGATTTCAGAGAGAGAAAGAGAGAGAGAAACATCAATGATGAGAGAGAATCATTGATCGGCTGCCTCCTGCACCTCCCCCGCCCAACTGGGGATGAGCCCACAACTCTCGCATGTGCCCTTGACCGCAATCGAACTCAGGACCCTTTGGGCCACGGGCCAATGCTCTATCCAGTGAGGAAAACTGGCTAGGGCTAATTTTAATTCTTAAAAGCCATATGTATCTCTTTTTAAATATACATTTTGTTTTGTGTCATATTTATATTCACTTAAAACTATAATCACAGAACACCTAGAATTCTTCATGAAATAACTATTAAAGAATGAGTGATGTTTGAATGAGTGGGGTGACATACAGAAAAGGATCTTGATTTCATTTCATTTCAAAGCTAATGCAGATAACCGAAACCTTATTCTAAAGTTACCGTATCAGGTATCTACTTGTTTTCAGCACTTGCTATTCAGACTCTATGATGTTTGGGGGCATCTTAACCTAAACAAGTACTTAGCATTACATCTCACCTGGGTCAACAGTCTAGGGTATCAAAGTTAAACTGTGTTACTGTAAATTAATGGAAAATGTAACTGCATTTTGCTGGAAGATCAATGTCCAATAAAGGCTGCACAATCAAATCTTGTTGCAATGATTGAGGTCTTTAATTGCCTTTCAAAGATAAGGTGGTAATCAACACAGCTTTAACTGATCTTTTTTACTAGTTCAATTACATGCTAATGACTAGTGCCAAGACAGAATCTTTAACTACTTATATTTATTAAATCTTATGTTAGTAATGAAAAATTACTTTAGCTACACAATCGATAGAACACAAATCTTAATTACTATACTTCACTTTTTACTATTTCATGTGCTTGACAAATATTTCACAAGAGCTTTCCCAACAATAAGAAGTGTTACTGGTAGTGACCGAAGTCCACAGAATATTTTTCTAATATAAAGTGGAAATCAGACGTTGAGAAATTGTTTTTCTTTAAATGGAAATGTGGCTAAAATAGTTTCCACTGACACAAGTTTGGCCATCCAGCTACTTCTCAGAACTCTGTTCTGCTAATGGAGAGCGCATTTAATACAGCTGGGATAAGATAAATCCAAATTGGTTTGACTAAGTATCTCTAAAAGTTCAGTTTTCTTTCTAGTAAAGAAATTGATTGCATACAGAACCTACTATAAAATTCTCTTATTTGGGGAAAGTGTAGAAGTTCGTAAAGGCAAATAATAAAAGAATTTTAAAAAAAGTACTTCAACATGAAAAACTTTTGCACTTCAAAGAACACTATAAGAAAATGAAACGACATTGACAGAACGAGAGAAAATAATTTGCAAATCATGTATCTAATAAAATGGATTTGAACAGACATTTCTCCATAGAATTTATGCAAATGGCTACCAAGCACATAAAAAGATGTTCAATATTAACTATATGGAAATGCAATCAAAACTACAATGAGGTATCATTGTATATCCACTACGATGGCTATAATAAAACAGATAATAACAAGTGCTGACAAGGATGTGGAGAAATTGGAATCTTATGCATTGTCAGTGGAAATGCAAAATAGTGCAGCCACTTCAGAAAAACTTGGAGGTTAAATATTAAACACGGATTACCATATGATCTAACAAGTATGCTTCTAGTTATATACCCTAGAGCAGTGGTCGGCAAACTGCGGCTCGCGAGCCACATGCGGCTCTTTGGCCCCTTGAGTGTGGCTCTTCCTACGCCTTAGGAGTACCCTAATTAAGTTAATAACAATGTACCTACCTATATAGTTTAAGTTTTAAAAATTTGGCTCTCAAAAGAAATTCAGTCGTTGTACTGTTGATATTTGGCTCTGTTGACTAATGAGTTTGCAGACCACTGCCCTAGAGAATTGAAAACATGTTCACACAAAAGTTGTGCCCCTAGCCCGTTTGGCCCAGTGGATAGAGCATCAGCCTGCAGACCAAAGGGTCCTGGATTTGATTCTGGTCAAAGGGCACGTACCTTGGTTGCAGGCTCTTCCCCAGCCCAGGCCCTGGTTGAGGCATGTGCAGGAGGCAGCCAATCAGGTGTTTCTCTCACATAGATGTTTCTGTCTGTCTTTCCCTCTCTCATCCACTCTCTAAAAGATCAATAGAAAAATATCCTCGCGTGAGGATTAACTAAAACAAAGAAAAAAACTTGTACACAAATGTTCGGACTAGCATTATCTATTCTAGCAATAAAGTGGAAACCCTTCAAATACCCATCAATGGATGGATGAATAAATAAAATATGGCATATTCACACAATGGAATATTATTTTGCCAGAAAAAGGAATGAAGTACTGATACATGTTGCAGCACTGATGAAGCTTGAAAACATTATCCTAAGTGAAAGAAGCCAGTCATAAAAGACTACATATTGTATGATTCCATTCATATGAATGTCCAGAATAGGTACATCTATAGAGACAGAAAGTGGGTAGCAATTGCCTAAGGCCGGAGAAGTTGGGAGGAAATGAGGAGTGACTGTTAGTGAGCATGGGGTTTCTTTTTGGGGTGATAAAACTTCTAAAATTGATGGTGGTGATGGTTGCACAACTCTGACTATACTCAAGACATTAAATCATACACTTTAAATGGAAATTAGTAAAAGAGCCCTGGCCTGCTAGCTCAGGTAGTTAGAGCATCATCCCAAAATGCCAAGGCTGCAGG
>NW_006286677.1:1937254-1945097 GCF_000327345.1 Myotis davidii | reverse complement strand
AGTGCATATATAAATGGAACAAAAAATATATCTCTCTCTCTCTCTCTCTCTCTCTCTCTCTCTCTCTCTCTCCCTGGCTCCCCACCCCCCGTCTCAAATCAATAAATAATTTATCTCTAAAATCAATTTTAAAAATTAGCAAAGGATTCAATATTACTATGTTAAAATATAATTGCATGATTTCTATAGAAAGTGAGTTTGGGAAAATGTTAGATAAAACAAGTGAATTTAACATCATTTTATATGTTGCAGTCTTGGAATTAAAAAAATTTTAGTTATGAAACCTAGTTTTAATTAAATCCCATTTGGGATAATTGTTAGTAGCATTAAGAAAAGGATATACTTGATTTAAGATTTGTTAAGATAAGACCAAAGAAAAGCATGTAAAATGTTGGTAAATGAAAATATCCTTTTTAAAATCCTCGTTGCTAGATAAAGAATATCAGCTACTACTAGAATGAGGTTTTATATAGTGTTGCTGATAGCTATTTTAGCTGCACTTATATCATTTTAAATACAGTTTATGAACACAGTACTACTCTATTATATTATTAATTTATCTTCAGAGATATTTATAGTATCAATTTAAAGGCTGTAAAACTTCATGAAAAGTAGCTTAAACACAAGGATTTTTATAAACAAAAGCTTTCAGTTTTTAAAAGGAAAACAGGGAAGCTGTACTTCTTAAAGAAGATATGGAGTTTTTTGTTGTTGATAATGATAGAATTATGAGCCTTATAAACTCAGTATTTTTTAGTTAACCTAAATACATAAATCTATTTGAATTCATTTTATGAAAAGAGATATGTCATTAGATATATGATCATTATATACTTTAGTGATTCATGGACCTTGTTACATACATGCTTTGTAATGTATGAATTATTTAGTAAGAAAAATCACAATAATTTTGTTGTTACTCAAAAATTTATGGGTTGGCAGAAACAATTATGCAGCCCCTGAAGCTGGTATGTTAAGGTAACATCATTAATGCTACATAGTATGAATTTTTTTAGTAGTTATTTGACATAACCTTTACTGCTTCTGTTAGAATATATCAGTAATTTTATAACAATCTGTCCAAAAATGGAATATTGAATTAAATACAGAATGAATCATTTTATTCTGTGTTAAGTGCATTATTTAAAATCATACCTAAATAGTTGTTTACCCAAACCCCAAAGGAAGAATAAAAATATAGAAATCAATACGCTAATAAATAGATATAAATTTAAAACTCCATTTAATGAAAATAGATATTTTTTATTTTTATTTTTTAATATATTTTTATTGAGTTCAGAGAGGAAGGGAGAGAGAGAGAGAAATAGAAACATCAATGATGAGAAAGAAACATTGATTGGCTGCCTCCTGCACGCCCCCCACTGGGGATCACGCACACGACCTGGACATGTGCCCTTGACCGGAATCGAACCTGGGAACCTTCAGTCCGCAGGCCGACGCTCTATCCACTGAGCCAAACCAGCTAGGGCAAAAGTGGAGATTTTTTATTTTTTTAAAAATAGATGTTTAAGAATTGGATGAAAATAATTCATGAAAGTAGATTATCTTGTAAGCTTTCTTTATATATGGTATCAAGGTCTTTACTGTGAGATGAAGCCAATAGTTTCTTAGCTTTTCAAATCTCCATATTTTATGAAATAAAGGAACCAAGAATTTGAAAGTTTGAATTAAAATCTAAATAGTGTCACTTAATTTTAGATTACATTTATAACCAACAGTCATTCATTCATACTACACATACTTTTGCGTTGACCATGTTGAGGGCAAATTTTAGTAACTTTACCTGTCAACAAAATCTAGGGTTATGAATCTACTAAACCTATAAGGATCCATACTGAATAAGACTGATTCTGTTCACAGCTGGATACGGACCATGAGTTACTACTTTTGTGTGCATTGGTCATATAATGAAGGCTCTATGTCAAATGAATGTGATGATTCAAAATTAAAAAGAAAACTTGCCTTTCTTTTTAAGAGATTTAAGAAAGGGAAACTTTAATTTGAGTTTATATTGTCTTTAAAAGAAAAGCAACAAGTTTTGAAATACTATCTTAGATGTAATGACTTGACTCATACTGTTCTATATTTTCTGAAAAATAGATTGGAATCTCAATGCATTACCCTTGGAGGCATTTTAAAAGGTGCCATTTCTTTTCTCATACAGGAGCTTTGCTATTTTAAAGTCAAACGGAATGATGGGTAGAAGTAAATGAAGTGAAACATTAAATAGAAAGCCCTAGGATCAGTTAGATTTACTCTTTTTAAGCAGAACTAGAAACAATGTAAGTAAGAGACAAGAACTTTTTTGTGTGTTTGTTTTATAAATGTTTTTCACTGATTTTAGAGAGAGTGGAAGGGAGAGAGGGAGAGAGAAACATTGATGCAAGAGAGCAACATTGACTGGCTGTCTCCTGAAGGCCCTCCAAGGGGGGATGGAGCCCAGAAACCCGAAACCCAGGCATGTGCCCTGAGAGAGAATGGAACTAGCAACCCCTGGTGCATGGGCTGACATTCAACCAGCTGAACACACTGGCCAGTAGACAGGAATGCTTTAACGAAGTTGGCAAAAATAGAATGGGTTGCTTTAGAGCAGGGGTCCTCAAACTACGGCCCGCGGGCCACATGCAAATACAAATATTGTATTTGTTCCCGTTTTGTTTTTTTACTTCATAATAAGATATGTGCAGTGTGCATAGGATTTGTATATAGTTTTTTTTTAAACTATAGTCCGGCCCTCCAATGGTCTGAGGGACAGTGAATTGGCCCCCTGTTTAAAAAGTTTGAGGACCCCTCCTGTAGAGGCATTGAGTATTGTTGGAGCTGTTCAGAGAGGCCGCAAGAAAATTCCCTAGGTAGATTATGGAGAGAATTCTTGAACTGGGCAGATGATTAGATCGGTGATTTTGTAAGTTTCCTTTTACTCTGCAATTTTATTATCATTCTTGAGTGCTTTTGTCTGATTCCCAATCATGCTATTTAATTCACGATTTATTGCCATTCCACTATGTGTGTATTGCAAAAAGACCTTGATTTGAAAATTAAAAATATGGTTTAAGGTTTCTTGCTATCCAATTACTGGATGGATCACGTGGGGAAAAAAAGTAGAGCTTTCTAAGTCTGTGTCTTCACATATACAATAAGGAGTTTATCAAACACATGGCATGGATTTGTGTCAGGTTCTAGATTAAGCACTTTACACATATTAACCCACTTAATGCTCTCATAACAACCCATTGAATTAGGCACTTTTTTTATGTTCACTTTTTAGCCGTGGAAACCAAAGTCTTGCCCAAGCTCACATATGGTGAGTGTTAATTCCAATCCCTGCCGTCTGGCTAAAGAGTCCATGTTCTTAACCATTACTCCATTCATTTCTATGATGCACAGGATAATTCTGTGAGATAAAAGACGTGTGCTTTGCAAGCTGTAAAATGCCACCAAAATGTGAAACATATTTTGTTAAGCCTAAGAAAATATTATAGGTTTGTTTAAACAATGAAAAGAGGGAAATGACAAAGCTCAAGTAGTTTATGGGAACAGCACCCTACTCCACCTAAAGGAAAATGTGTTATGTGGAAATTAAATCTAATGACTTTTAAATTAATTAACTTCCTCACTTTAAAGCATCTAAAAGCCACAGTACCTGGCACATAGTAGGCGCTCCATGAATATTGGTTGAACTGTTGTTTCTCCCATTCCTGCCAAAACAGAAGAGAGCGGACTTTCCTGTCAGCCTTTCGGGGTTTGTGTCCAGTCATTTTTGTCCATGCCTCTTCACGGTCTTCCTTTAAAAAGACTAAGATGTAACTGAGCACTGTGAGGAAAATGCTGGTGTTTATTTCCTGGTTGTTATTGCTATTGTAAATTTAATCTTTTTAAAAATTTAAAGGTATTATTGCTGGTGTGTAGAAATGCAAATTACTTTTTTTAAAACATTTTTTAAATTTTGGAATAGTTTTAGATTTATAGAAAAGTTGCAAATATAGCACAGAGAGTTCCCATATATACAATCACCCAGATTCCCCAAATATTAGCATCTTGCATAATCACTGTACAGATTTTAAAACCAAAAAGTCAACATTGGTACATTGTCACTTAACTAAACTGCAGACTTTATTCAGATTTCCCATGTTTCACTGCTGTCCGTTTTCTACTCCAGGATTACACTGAGGTCCTACATGACATTTAATCATTGTCGCCTTAGTCTCCTCAGGTCTGGGACAGTTAGTTCTTTGCTGTTGTTTTTTTATGACCTTGACAGTTTTGAGGAGTACTTGTCAGGTATTCTGTAGAATACTCCTCAATTTGAGTCTGATTTTTTTCCTCAGGATTAGATTGGGGTTCTGCGTTTTGGGAAGAAGAGCAAGGAGGTCAAATGTCCTTCTCATTGCACCATATGAGGTAACACATGACATCAGCATGACATAACCGGTGATGTTAACCCGATCACTTGGGTTGGATGGTATCAGCCAGGTTTCTCCAATGGAAAGTTGCTGTTTTCATCCTCTATTTTTTCAAATCAATTAGTCAACATGTATTTGCGTGTTATAGGTAAAGGCCCACATTCAGCACCGAAGGAGACAAGTGAAACTCTTGAACACAGGAGGCAGTCAACATTTTGCTGTAAAATTTGCAGCTTGGGTGGGTAGGGGCTGGGAGGAGGGGGCAATAGGGAGGAAATGGGAGATATCTGTAATACTATCAACAATAAAAAATATATTTTTAAAAATTTGCGGTTCAATGGGAATCTATATCATAAAAGGCCTGTGGTTCTGACGACGTAACGGCGAAACGACCATACAACTGGTCACCAGGAGGTGCTGGAGCACCTCTTGGGCCCTCCCCCCACACACCCCCACCCCAGGGCGCTGGCAGCGCCTGCGGAGCGTGCAAGGCATCGCGGCATTGCAGGGCGGCAGACATGGCCCTGATGGCAGGCGAGGCCTAGGGGACCCTGCATACGCATGATTTAATTGTGCGCTGGGCCTCTAGTCTATAATAATTGTCTCCGTCTTTGTAGTGGTGGAAAGGCAAAAGAGCAAGTGGAGCTCAAGACGGGTAGGGGATGCACATGGTAGTTACATTCCTTTACTCAATCCTCTTTGCCTCAAAATCCACTCATTCATTCAACAAAAATAATTAAAGTGCCCACTGTGTGCCAAGTACTGTTTTAGGTACTAGGAATATGGCAGTGAATAAAACACATACAGTTCCATCTCCTCATGAAGTTATAGTTTAGTGGGGAGACAAACAAATGGGTTGAATATGCGATATGCTGAACTAGGGAAGGGAACTAGAAATTGTGCACCAGTGTGCTTGTATCAGTGGGTGGGGTGGGTTTGGGGCTGGCTTTCAATGGTGTGTAAGGGAGCGTCTCAGCCAGAAGGTGACATTTAAGTGAAGACGTGCAGAATGTGAGGGAGTGAGCCATGTGGATGTTGGGGTGACAGCAAGGCATGCAGAGGAAATGGCAATGCAAAGGCCCCCAGGTGGAATGCCTGATATGTTCAAGGAACAGTGAGGAGGCTGGTGAGAACGGGGAAGAGAGGTAGGAGACGAGGTCTGAGAGTTCAGAAGTTGTGGAGTGCAGAATGAGTCGTTTTGTAGTTCAAGGAAAGGACTTTAGTCCTTGGCTCTGTTCAAGTTAGGAAGCCACCCAAAGAATTTCCCCCAAAGGAGTGACCGCAGACTGTTGGGAGGAGGGACAAAGGTGGAAACAGAAGACTAGGAGAGAAATGTGGTAGTTTAGACCGTATAGTGAAGGGATGGGAAGGAGTTAGATTCTGGGTAAAGGATTCAAGATGGAGAGCAAGATAAAAAGAGATGAAAGAAAACCTCTCTGAATTTATAGTAGTAAAATGTAATTATCCTCATTTTTTAAAAAAACCACTTTACAACAACAAAAAGATAAATGGAATTAAAAATGGGTAAAGGACTTGACTAGACAATTCTCCAAAGAAGATACACAAATGGCCAACAGGCATATGAAAAGGTGCTCAACATCACTAATCACTAGGACAATGCAAATCAAAACCTCACACCCATTAGAATGGCTACTAAAAAATACAGAAAATAAATGTTGGTGAAGATGTGAAGAAATTAGAACCCTGTGCACTGTTTGTGGAACGTAAAATGGTGCAGACATTGTGGAAAACAGTATAGAGGTTCTTCAAAAACATTAAAACTAGAATTACTACACGATCCAGCATTTCCATTTCTGGGTATATATCCAAAAGAATTTAACCAGTTAACTGCCACGATACTTTGAATTTAATTTAAAAAGGTCTGCCGCTGCGTCTATAGCAGTGATGGTGAACCTTTTGAGCTCGGCCTGTCAGCATTTTGAAAAACCCTAACTTAACTCTGGTGCCGTGTCACATATAGAAATGTTTTGATATTTGCAACCATAGTAAAACAGACTTATATTTTTGATATTTATTTTATATGTTTAAATGCCATTTAACAAAGAAAAGTCAACCAAAAAAATGAGTTCGTGTGTCACCTCTGACACGCGTGTCACCTCTGACACACGTGCCATAGGTTCGCCATCACTGGTCTATAGCCACTTATGGCGTACAAATGGTTAAAGTATAAATTGAGTTGTTTTCCCCATAGTACTATGAATAAAAAGGCTGTTTAAACAAGTCATAGGTCCGTAGGAAATCTCTAGTTTTGTGGTCTATTTTCTCTAGTAATAGGAAATGAACTTTCGATAAAAAGTACATGGGGACTTTGAGCAACTGGTTTATTCTTCATAGAACTGAAGTGCAGGTGGAAAGGGGCAATTCCTAGAATGTCTGGAGGATCTGAGTAAATGAATTTCTACCTAAGCTCTTTATTAACTTACAATAACTGAAAAGAGATCATCTGTCTCCTACAATGGACTTTCAAATTAAATATAAGAGAAACTCAGGCAGAGAAAATGAATGCAGAAAAAATTTTTGGTATTATATTGCAGCTAACCAACATTTAAAATATTCTCTCTCTTGCATTTATTACCTGACTGTTGGAGAGGGAAAATGACATTCTTCCCGCACCAGTTTATACAGAATCCAGACCCCAAAGTAAAGCGATATGTGCACCTTCATTAGAAAGAGAGAAAGGACAGACCTACAGTATGCACTTTTTAAACCAATGTCTCTATGGGCACCTTAGGGCAACAAAATTACGCATTTTAAAACCTGAGGTTAACAAGGCGCTTAAAAATAACCAGGGTTATGGCTACTGCCTGTGATCGAACCGATCACGTACACATTGCTACCCACTTGACAATTCTGGGACTAGACTGGGTAGTTTTTGCAACGGTTTCACAAGAGACGATGATGCCACTACTGCACTTGTCTCCAGGCAGTTAAAACTCTGGATTTCTTTACAAGTTGCTTTTGAACGGGGAGCTGTTTGCTCTTTCTGGGCCGTCGTGGGGTAAAGAACCTCCCTGGAAGAAAAAGTCAAGTGCGCTTTGCTAACGTGGGAGAGTTGTCGAGCCTCTGGATCAGTGAATTGGAAGAAGGAAAAGGGAAAGACAACTATTTTTTTATTTTTATTATTTTTTTTTAGTTCTTGCCTTGCTCTTGCTGGATTGGTGCACAAGCCCCCAAGAAGTAAGGAGCCAGGAGAGCAGCAGTTCCGGCTCTCCGAGGCGTCCTTAAAGGCAAACCGTGCGCAATAGCCCGCCCTCATCGGTTTCTCCTCCTCCGTCTGTTAGGCGCCGTATCTAACGAGGATCGGGGAAGAACAGCCGTCACGCAGTCACCGCCGGCGGTCCCTGGGCGTCTGCGGCCTCGCGAGTGGGCGGGGCCATCCGACCCTCCGGGCCCCGCCC
>NW_006286677.1:1930393-1936434 GCF_000327345.1 Myotis davidii | reverse complement strand
GCACCGGGGCCGGCCCGGGGGAGAGGGAGATGCTCAGAGGGAGCCCGGCCCTCAGCAGCTCACAGCCCGACCTGGTGGGACACAGGCCGGAGCCGCCGGGAGACCAGGAGCCGAGTCCACAGGAGAGTTTTTCTCAAGTGTCTGTCGGAAGGTCCCTGGCCAGAGTCCAGCCGCGGCTTCCCACTGAGTTCCCTGAACTCGGGGACCAGCAGGAAAGGGAAACCAGGCAGCCGGACCTGTCATGTTTCATCACAAACAAGGTGTCGCTCGTTTTTAAGATATTATTTTACGTTCCACTAAGAAAACACACACACACACACTCACACAGCCCCGCTACCCACGAAACCGTGGCACGCCACACGTTGTGCAAAAACAGCCTGACTTCAGAGAGATTACAGTAGGGGGAAATGTGCATTTTAGAATCAGTGACATGCTCTTGCTTTCACAGTCAGTACCCGGGATGTGTCTGAAACAAAGTCACGGAATGAGAGAGCCCGGCGACCTGCTTGGAGGTGGCCTGTGGAGCCCGGGCCTCTGTCTTTGCAGATAGTTACGGAGGAGCGGGCGGGGAGGGGAAAGGACTTTTCCAAAGCCCTGGTGCTCCAGCTGGGGAGTCGGCGCCAGAGCCCGGACTTCCTTACTTTTACTTGGTATTTATTTCCGCATACGGGAGTGCCCTTCTCCCATTTTAGCATTCGTTTGAGGTAGACGGTGTATTGTGCCCATTTTGTTGGAGAACTGAGGTATCCAAGGCAGAGCTGACACATGCCAGGAAGCACATTGCAAATACCAGCGCCGTCCTATCTACATGCAAGAACAGATAGGGCTGCGAGGAGATCCTTGGCGGGGGAAAGATCTGCGTGCGGTGAGATTTTTGGCTGTCCTGGGTTACCCAATCAAAATCGATTCCCGTACCTATGTTTTGAGTTCTGGATGTTACTGGCCACTCAGACCATAAGATTTTTGGGTGTCTGGCCCAGGAGTGCAGAGGCTACAGTCCACTCTTGTACACTACATGCCATCCTTTGCATCTAGAGTTCTACACACACACACACACACACACACACACACACACAACACACCCAGTGAGCGTCTTGTGCTCCAGGCATTTGGAACTAATCGCGAGTTCTCCCAGATCCCCACTCGGCCCTTCAGCTGGCCAACTCCCACCTGTCCTTCAAAGCCCAACTTCACTTTTCTTCCACTTTAGTCTTGGTTACGTGGCCCTCCTCAGTGTTCCCACAGCTTTGTTCCGGCAAAGCACATGGGTTGTGTCATAATTTTGTCTGTCTCCTCCACTAGATGGTAAACTTCTGGAGGAGACGGCCATCTCTGGTTCCTCTCCGTTTCTGGTGCTGCAGAGGACCCTGAAATATTTGTTAAATGAGGGATCTTCAGATAGGATGCATGCAATTACGGTTTCGTGGGCAGCATACTAGGTTTTGAATTTTTAAAAACTTGGGTTTGATAGCAAGCGGTCTCACTAACTAGGCAAGTCATTCCACCTTTCTGAGCCTCAGTTTCCTTGTAAAAGAGGGGTGATTGTGAAGATTACATGAGATTGTGTCTATAATTAGAGAAACAGGAGCTCGTTTTCGCTTATTTGAGAAAGAAGGTTTTAAGTAAAATGGTACAACATTTACTTAAGGACAAACTCTGGAGCCAGACTGCTTGAGTTTAAATTGTAAGCTCTACCAGGCTCATTTGGGCACGTGTCTCAGTTTCTTCATGTGTTATTTGTGTGTGTGTGTGTGTGTCAATCCTCACTCAAAGATATTTTTTCCATTGATTTTTAGAGAGAGTGGGAGGGAAGGAGGGAGTGTGGGATAAAGGGACACACACACACACACACACACACACACACACAACACACACACATATATGGAGAGAGAGAGATTGCTATGAGAGAGACACATTGATTGGTTGTCTCCCACACACCATAGCTCGACTGGGGCCAGGTTTCAAACATGCAACCCAGGGATGTGCTCTTGACTGGGAATTGAACCTGAAACCCTTTGGTGCATGGGCTGACCCTCTAACCATTGAGAAACACTGTCCAGGGCTCTTCATCTGTTATTTTAAATAAAGGGCTGGAGGAGTAAATATGCCTACCTCACAATTCAGAGGACTACTGGAGTTGATACATCTAAAGCACTAAAACCTGGAGCATAGTCAGTGCTCTGCAGTGGTGGTGGTGTGACATAAGGGATAGGGCCTGGGTCTTCTGCTTCTCCAGCTTCTCTCAGTTGTATTTTGGCTCAAGGCTGACTAGCCTACAAGTAGCCTTTGCACAAACGGTCCCACCATCCAGAGCACAGCGTGCCCTGTGTCCTCACACATGCTTGCTCAGGTAGGCACCGGTGCCACACGTTTGTCCGGAAGGCCAGGTGCAGGGCTCGTGGCGGTGGGCGCTGCCCTGTCACCTGGAGCTCCTTAAAGTTCTTAGAACTGGAACCCAGATCCTGGAGACTCCTGTGATCTCTTCTCCAGGTTCGTCTCATCTCTTCATCGAGAAATTAGCAAAATACCAACAGATACGTCAGCTGTTCTGTCTTGGAACTTTAAAGATTAAAGCCAAATGAAAACTAAAAGCTTCCTCTTCATCTAAACCTCCTCGCTCCAGTTTTCAAATGAGGAAGCATGAACCTCAGAGGGGGAAATTCCTGAAGTTATACAGCTAGTTTTTGGCAGAACCAGACACAGAAGCCAGAAATAGTTTGTAGTCAGATTCAACTACAACTGAGAGTGATTTGGAACAGGAATCAGCACTCAGGGGCTCCAGTCGCAGCTCCAGCAAATAGCTGGGCGACCCTGGGCCAGTCACTTGGCCACTTTGGGCCGGTGCCTTTGTCTGAATTGATGAGGGACTGGCTGCAGTGTGACGGAGACCCAGGTGGTGCTCGGGGGCAGAGACATTGGGATTATCTGTCCTCAGCTTTGTGTGTTTCTCTTGGCACAGCTTGGAGAAAATTGTGCAGATCTGAATCTCCTGAATTCGTCAGTGGTAGGAGAGCATGTTACCCCTTTCCTCTTGCTGTTTGAATCCTGTCTCCCGAGTCCCAGCTCAGATTCCCTTCTGTGAAATTCCTGTTTGTACCGAGTCTGATTTTCCCTCCTCCCGAGTTAGCAAGTACTTGCTACTTACAGGTTTCTTGGTTTGGCTCTATCATTCTGTAAGTGCTCTGTATCGTGAGTCTTCTAGGTTTGTCTTTATCTCCGTGACCAGATTCAGTTCTTCCTAAAATTTATTTTTCTATCGCCTACAGCGTTGTGTTCTTTATGCTCCTAGTACATTGTAGGTGGTTAATTATGCTTTTGGGCTGTCAGACTTTTGCCTCATTTATTGAAAGGAAGGAGAGGGGCAAAACGAAGAAACGATCACTATCAAGATATTTAAACTTAAGCTTTCTTTGAAACCTCACTGGGTTGCTTTGAAATAGATCACTTCGAATGTAACTGGAAAATATGAATAAAATGACCAAATGTGCCCTGCTTAGAAATGACCAGTAGATATTGACTAATTTTCAGACCTTTTACCCTTTGGTCTTTATGATAGCGCCCCCCCCCCACCCCTTTTATTGCTTTAACAAAAGAGGATGGTTCTCTCCAGTGGGTTTGCTTTTGCTTCCTCCTTTTCCCCACATTGGATGTCAGGCACCTGTGGCTCCCCATTGATGTTGATGGGCAAAGGATGCCATTGCTGCCCAGCAGGGCCTTCAGCTAGTTATTGAGGGATTTGCTGTTTGATGGGGTCCACTCTTCTTAGTAGGAAATGTCCTCAATGAGTTTGCTAATACTGTGCAGCTCATGTCTCAAGGTTGGTTGTCTGAATGATCGGAGTCCCTGGAAGTAAGTGGTGATAATCTAGATATGGAGAATTGGGGGTAGAGTCCTCGGTTTTGTTTCTTTTTTACCATACTGGCTAGAAAAGGTCCTCAGTAAGCCCCGTGGAAGGCTGAAGTAAGTGATCGCATGACCACCCTCCACTGTTTGTTGGGTGCCAAATTTTAAGGTTTCCTTATGAGGTAAGTTTTGTAATGTTCCAGTCGTCAGTGACTTGTTTTATTTATTTAAGAAACACTAATATGGGTACGTGCTCGACACTCTTCTAGGCACTTTACAAATATGAACTCATTTAGCCCTACAAGGCTGGCACACCTGTGATCTTATTTTACACAAAAGGAAACTGAGGCTTAGTCACTTAGCTAGTGAGTGGCAGAGCCAAGGTCCAGCCCTACCAGTTTGGCTCCAGTTGACACTCTTGGGCTTTTTACACTGGCTGGCTGTGTAGTTTATTTCATACTCTCTCTCCAGTAGCCATTTACCTGTCAATAAATTCTTTCTGTATACAAGTGTGTAGAAAGAATTAAAAATTATTCAAATATGTTTTCATTGATTTTAGAGAGAGAGAGGGAGAGAGAGAGACCTGTTGTTCCACTTATTTATGCATTCATCGATTTGCTCTCTCCTGGGAAAATTGACCCTCCATTACATCCAGTCCAACTCCAGTGGCTTGCAAACCTCATTGCTCTCTGGTATCTCTAGGGCTCTACTAGATCCTAATGGGGATCGAGTCCCCAACCCAGCCACGCATGTGCCCTGATGGGAAATCAAATCAATGACCTCTTGGTGCATGGGACAACACTCAACCAACTGAACCACACTGGCCAGAACTATTTTTTTTTAAATTATTATTTGATTTTTAGAAAGAGAGGAAAGGAGGGAGGGAGGGAGGTTGGAAGGGCGGGGTGTGTGTGTGTGGGGGAGAGAGAGAGAGAGAGAGAGAAAGAGACCTGTTGTTCCACTTATTTATGCATTCATTGGTTGATTCTTGCATGTGCCCTGAATGGGATTGAACCCAGAGCCTTGGCATATGGGGAGGACTCTCTAACCAACTGAGCTACCCCACCAGGGCTAGAATTTCTTTAACACTAAAATCTTTGACAAATAATTCCTTTAAAAGTTGATGTTTCATTTGCTTAGACGAGTTAGAGGGGAAAATAATCTCCTTTGGCCCTTAATGAGTGAGGGCTGCCTAAGATAGTTCCCTAGATCAATCTTATAAGCAGATTTATTTTTGAAGGAAAAAAAAAGGCACCGTAGAGGCAAGGCTATTATGCAAATTGCCATTGCAGCAAAAGCTTCTAAAGAACTGCCTTTAGAAGGAAGTTGCAGTCGCCATTCTGCTAAGTGCCCCACTTGGAGGGGTCGTGGGCTCCCTGCTGAGAAATACTCCCCACTGTCTTGTGAGCAGACTGCCTGGTCCCGGTTCTGGCACAGCCCAGGAGGGACCGAGTGGCAGAGCTGCCAGAGAGCAGTGAGGTTTGCAGACCACTTGGGTTGGACTGGACATAATGGAGGGTCACTTTTCCCAGAACTGACTGTTTCTTAAAGGTGTTCTGTGCCCCTTTAAGCTATCTCTGTAGATTAATTATCATGTTTTCAACTTCATAGATTCATTTAAACATTGATAGCAGATTATATATAGTTTTAAAAAATTCTGGAGGCTAGATCAACTTTATTTTAGTGTCATTAAATATTTTTTAGTTGATTAAGAGTAAAGGATATGAATTATTTATATTACTGTACATGTAGCTTTATAGGTTTATATCATCACAGAAATTGTTTTTGAGCTTTTCCCATTATGAATGCAAGACAAGGTGTGATAGTTACATATCAGATATTACATGTTGAATGTCTACAATGTATTAGGCTAGCTTATGTTTATTATATTTTTTATTTAATGTTTATATTACCTCTGTGAGTATTATTGGACTCATATTGGAAGGTAATGATACTGAGGCTCAGAGATTTGTTCCCAATCACACAGCTAGTAAGTGCAGAGCTGAAATTCAAACCCAGGCCAGTCTGACTCCCAACCCCCTTGCTCTCTCTACTGCAGTACATTCCACAGCCTCCCATAGGAGAAACCAATTTTTTTTTTATAAATACACAATAATGTATTTGTATACACTGTTGAGTCGAGAAGACAATATTATGTTATTAATACAAAGTAGAAAAGATTTTGTAAATTCCACTCC
>NW_006286677.1:1918310-1930332 GCF_000327345.1 Myotis davidii | reverse complement strand
CTCCCCCATCACCCCCGCCTCCTCAATAGAGATTTAAACTCTGGGCTTATATTGCTGGGCTAAGTGTGATTATGAGCTAATATTTTTATAGTTTATGCCCACATTTCAAAAATCTTTTCCAGGTTCTCATATTTCCTCTAGGATTTGCCACATGTTAGCAATAAAGAAGATGGCTAATTGCGTTTCTTTATTCTTTCTTTGTTTAGGATGTGATAGGCCAGGTTCTGCCTGAAGCAACAACCACAGCATTTGAATGTAAGTCTGGCTTGTATACTTTCTTGACTGTTTCCTTCTGCAGTAATTTTTCAAGGGGTTTATGGGTTGCATTAGTTTAGAAACTGACAAAAACACATTATTTATGATCATCATATGGTACATTTAAATATTTATAAATTAATGCAAGTTTAATGATGATACTTAACTGAGTAATATTTTCTTATTTAATCATATCTTGGGTATGCATATTTCTATAATATAGCTTTAATTACCAACATGACCTTTATCTGCTCTTGCTCCTCACTGTAATAATATTGTGGTGTAAAATGAAACCTGTAAACTACCTGTAGGCCAATGATTATTGATTAAGAGATTTTAATCCATTGCTGCTTTATAACAGCCACAGAGCAGAGCTTTTAAATTAACATTAAATGGAATAATTCTGTTTTAGTGAGGGTTGGCACGGCTGCTAGATGATGGCAGCAACACTTCAGGTCTTAAGTCCTTTCCCCACACCACCCTCCACACCAAAGCAGTTGGCTTAGGGACCGGGGGAAGGCAGGGCACTAGAAAACTGGTTTTTGATATGAGGCAGGTCACTGCAGGAGAGGTCAGGGTCTGAGTAATGTTAAGGTGAGAATTTAGTCAGGAGCTCTGGTGTTGAGAAGGATAATGGATTTGTAACCGTAGTTCCCATTTTTAAAAAAAGATGAGTGCCGCTTTCCATGTGGAAAAATGTCTGGTTTCTCCACATAATGTACTTTTTGTTCTTGTGTTTTAAGCAGATGGTTAATGACAGAGAGTACATTGTCCCCTGTTTTACTTACGTTCTCTTTGGAGGACAATTTGGCAGTACTTACCAAAATATAAAATGTGTAGAACCTTTGACTCAGCAGATCCACTTTTAGGAAGCTGTCCAACAGAAAGACCTAAACATATGTTGAATGCCCTTCAAACAAACTGTTCATTGTGGAATTATTTTTAATAACAGAAAGTTTAAGGTAAGCTAACTGCCTAAAATAATAGATTAATAAGTTATAAATCTGAATCACTAGGCAGTGGGTATAAAGAATGAGTTAGGATTTTATGCATTGACATGGAAAGATATCCATAATATATTATTGACTAAACAAATAATATATGTGGTAAAATCCTATTTTCTGAAAAAACTAATCTCTCCTCCTCCCAACTTCATGAATATAAGGTGTTCCAAAAAAATGTATACATACTTTAACAGCTGATAGCTCAATTTTGAAAATGAAATGTATTTTAATAAACACTGCATTTGTTGTTATTCAAAGTGCATGTATACATTTTTTGGGACACCCTACATATTGAGAAACAAGGATCTGAAGTTGCTGCAGTGCTTTCTAATGATTTTCCCTGGAAAGGCAACTTGGAGGCCGAAATGGGGGCTGAATGAGCACGCTTTTTCCTTTACTTATTTCTCTATTGTTTGACTATTTTTCAACAATTATTACATGTTTTTAAAAGCTACTTGAATAGAACTCTTAAGATAATTTCTATTTTATTAAAAACAGTACATAGATCTAAAATACATATTAGTGTTGCAAGCTCTTTAGACCCCTTGCAGTAACTCCGTGGGGGTGCCAGGGATTTCACATATAGGCTGATAGTAAACATTTGGAGTACTTGCTGTTGCTAGATGCTGTGCTAAGAGCATTCCATGGGTTATCTCATTTAATTTAACCTTCACGGAATCCCCACGAAGCACGTTGACAGTCTGTTATTAGCTCTGTTTTAGTTGAGGAAAGGACATCTCTAAGACCTGCTCAGAGCCTTACAGCTAGTCAGTGGTAAAGTGGAATTTCTGGAGTAGACTCCAGAGCACATACATATATATTCTCAACTACTGCTGAAATGTGTTTTGAGAGTTTTCATAATTCTTGAAATCATGTGTTCTGATTGTTCTTAAGTGCGGCAGAAAAGAAGCTTTCTACTTTCTACTTCTTGCTTTTTGGGTCCCCCAAAATGGCTCAATGTACCCGTGCCCCACAGGCTTCAAGAGTTAGGTTCACAGTGATAATACTGATCACTTTAGCTGTCATTTATTGATGGCCTGCTCTGTGCCAGGCAATGTACTACAGGATTGACTTAGATTGTTGCCAATCTTTACAACAGGCAAGGTAGGAAAATTATACCTGTGAAGAAACTGAAGCTCTGAGACACGAAATGATTGCCAAAGTTGATTAGCTAGGAAGTGGTGGAGTCCAGATTCAAACAATTCTTTTTGAGTGTAAAACTTACGCTCTTTATAATTAAACAGTTAAAAACCTGTAAAGTGTGTTAAGTATGTTTTATATGGTTTTTTATGGGTTTATGGTTTATGGGTATGATGGAACAAACTCTTGAAAATTAAACTTTTATCAAAGAAATATGTATGGTATTATATTTAATACTGAAAAGTATACCTAGCTCTAACAGAAAAAATTCTTAAATTTTTAGGTTTAAGTTCTTAGGCATCTCATTCTCCCCCTGACCACCCCCCACACACACACACTCCTCCACCTACATGGCAGCAGATCTGTATCCATTTGCATCTGGACCAGTTTTAGGTGAAAAAATAAATAAAAACGAAAATACACACAGACAAAATAATGATAGTTTTTTGTGCTTAGATTATTGAGTACTTTCTATTATAGACTTAAAAATCCTAGGCTGGCTTTTTCTTCCCCCATAATTGTTCTAAGGTGACCTTATTTTCTGAATTAAATGGAATCTATGTATAAGAAACTAGAGGTCCGGTGCACAAAATTCCTGCACTCAGGGGAGGGGGATCCCTCAGCCCAGCCTCCGCCCTCTCGCAGTCCAGGAGCCCTTGGGGGATGTCCAACTGATGGCTTAGGCCCGCTCTCCATGGACATCGGTTGGACATCCTTAGCACCGCTGCGGAGGGAGGAGAGGCTCCCGCCACTGCCGTTGCACTCACCAGCCTTGAGCCCAGCTTCTGGCTGAGTGGTGCTCCCCTTTTGGAACTCACTGACCACCAGGTGGCTGCTCCTACGTTGAGCGTCTGCCCCCTGGTGGTCAGTGTGCGTCATAGCGACCGGTCGTTCTGCAATTCGGTCGATCTGCATATTAGCCTCTTATTATATAGGATGCATATTAGCCTTTTATTATATCGAATAGTTGGAAAGATGTAGTTTGTAAACTAATTTACTGATATTTTTGAGCAGTTTCAATCAGTGGTTTGTGGGTATGATAGAACAATTCTTAAATACATAAAATTTTAATCAAAGATATATTTATGGTGGTACTAGAGGCCCAGTGCATGAATTTGTGCATGAGTGGGGTCCCTTGGGTTGGCCTGTGGAGATTGGGCCCCGGTTCGCATCCCCAACCTCGCAGCCCCAGCTCAAGCTCCCAGCTTTGCAACCCCATAGCCCTGCCTGGCATCCGACCTTGGCCTGGTGCCGCCCCCTTACCTGCTCCACCATCCCACCTGCAGGGCGATTGATAGGGGCTGCCCCCTCCTCCCCCGCCGCCCAGCTCCCTCAGTTTTTGGGAGCCGGGTGGCAGCCCTGCCTTCTACCTCTGCCGCCAGTTGCTGTCTGTGGGGCGATCGGGCCCCCCTTGCACCCACCTTGGCCTGGCGCTGCCTGCTTATCTGCTTCACCATCCTGCTGTGGTCCCCCTCTTGTCAGGGCCCTTCGGGGCCGGCAGTGCCTCCACTGGTGCCCCAGCACTGCGTCATTGACACCCACCATGTTCTGCACCGCCCCCTGGTGGTCAGCACACATCATAGCGAATGATCACACTCCCGGTCTCCCAGTCTAATAACCGCCTGAGGGGACAATTTGCATATTAGGCTTTTATTATATAGGATATTTATTACTGAAAAATATACCTAGCACCAATTGATTTCTTATACAAAAGAGATGGTGTTATATTTAGTGATATGAATGTAGCAACAAGAGAAAGGGCAGGCACCGCGGAGGGTCTGCAGTGCCTGTATTCTTTCTGACTTCTGTTCCTGGGTATGGTGTTTCTGGGGATGAGGTGAGGGAGGCCCATTTCTGCTGAATTCACCTCTTGGACTAATGGCCCTAAACCTCTTTTTCTTCTTACTTCTTAGTTTTTTCTTCTTTATGAGAGCACAAATGAAAGTACTTTTCAATAGCTAGTTTGATTTTTTTTTTAATGAAGAGGTATAGGTGATCTTTAAAAAACATTCAAACAGCATAGAATAAAGAAAGCTGTAAAAGTTCCCATTTTACCTAAGTCACTAGTTAACAGCTTTTTCTATATCTTCACAAAAATTTTCTCTGTACATATTATATGCTATACTGGAACTTGTTTCCCCTGCCTGCACTTAAAAGTACACATTGGGCCCCTTTCAACATTAGTGTGCATAACCTCATTCTTTTGGATGACTACATTATACTTAATTTTATGGCTATGGCTTAATTTATTTAACCTACTGATGGACCAGTTGGTGTTTTAGTATTCAAAAAAAAAAATGCTGCAGTTAGCAGCATTGTCTTGTATTGTTCCACATTGTGCAAATATATTTGTAGGATAAATTCTTCAGAGTTGGAAATACTGAGACAAAGAGTCACATATATACATATTAATAGCTATTACCATGTTGCTCTCAAAAAGTAGAACCAATCTACACTCCCACCAACCATGTTTGAGACTGCCCGTTTCTCTCTACCCTCACTAACTCTGTGTATTAGCAAACTTGTAAGTCAGTGTCAGTTTGATAGGTGAAAAAGATGAATTACTGTTTTATTTTGTATCTCTTTAGTTATAAATGAGCCTGAGCATATTTTCATTTGTAGTTTGGTCATTTGTATTTAATTTCTGTTAACTATTTGTCACCTTTACCAATTTTTCCATTAGGTTATTTGTCTTTTTCTGATTTAAAAGCTTGCCAATATTCAGAAAATTTGCCCTTTGTCTTATGCTACGGATATTTTTGTGTAGTTTACTACTTGTCTTTCACTGGGTTTGGTCTTTTCATCCCTCTTCTTTGTGTCCATGGGAAAGTTGAAAGTTTTTACATGGTCAGGTTGATCATATTTTCCTTTGTGACTTCTAGATTTATGTTAAGCTTACAAAGGCCTTTCACATTCCAGGATATTGAAAACATTCATCCTTATTCTCTTTTTTCTGCTTTAATGTTCATATGTGTATTCGTGTTGGTTTTTAAACAGTGTGCATTTGTATTACAAAGGGGTTTTTGTACTAAATTCAGTTTATTTTGGTGAAAGGAGAAGTCAGATGAAGGTACAACTTTATTCTTCAAGCAGATAAACAGTTGACCCCATATTAGGTATTGAATAATTCATTTTTTCCCAGGTGTAAGAATACTTCTGAGATGAAGCTACATCCCATAACCATAAAAATCTTGTGTGTTTGCATGTGTGGGCCGTACATATGCTGTAGAAGCTTGACATTTTTATAGGCCCAAAGACCCCTGCTGGTTTTTAGTTCCATTAACAGATTAAAGAGTACACAGCACATGAAGTGATGAAAATCAACCATGCCCACTAATGAGTTCCCTGCGCATATACATGCATTCCTCTCCCTGAATTTTCTCTAGGCAAGTTACTGCTGTAAAATGATTGTTGGGTTGGTTGCTGGTGAGTAAGATCTTACTGGTCACTTGAAAGTCTGTGTGGACAAGCGCTGACTTCTACCTGGAAGCACCATATGGCACTACTTTCCTGTGACACTCTGACTTCACAGTCTTTGGTCTGTAGTTCTCATAAACATCTTCATACTTGTCAAACCATATGTCTAAATTTTGGTTCAGAAAAATGGTTATAGGATAAATTTTATGTCTTTCTTCAACCATGACCATTTTATACTAACTTCTTTTTGAATAGAATACCTTTCAGTTGTTTTATGAATTTCTGGAAGGTTATTTTGGACGGAAATGTTAAAACCAGTACATCATATCTCATTGTAAATTTGGCATTTTATGACCATTTATAGAAAAACTACAATTACATAAGTTGTAAATTCTTAGAGTATAAAAAACAATGATAGCCGATTACCTATAAAAATATTCCTCATGTTAAAATAACAAAGGAATCTCATTTTAAATAGTTGGGTGAAAACCCCCTTTTGCTTTGTAGAAAAGTCTAAATCATAAAATATATGGACATCATAAAATATATGGAAAAAATGAAGTTTATTCCTTAGACTATAGTATATGTAAAAGATAGACGATTGCTTATAAGTAAAACTAGGTAGGTTAATGAAAAGTTGCAGTTCACAAAAAAACTACACTGAGTCTAAAAATTATTTAACAGGTAAGAGTTACTTTTGTATTTTAGAATTTGAGACCGTTTAAAGAGAGCTTTAACTTATTGGAATTTTGGTTCTAAATATTATTGATGCAAAAAGTCCAAGATCCTTTTTAGTCTTATGAGAGCAGTTGTTTATGGGTAATTTTGCTATTTTGCATGATAATTAAGAAGCTTAATTTCTTTACTCAAGCACCAGGCTTTTGTTTCTTGAAGGAAGTAAACAATACTGCTCATTTTTGAGTCCCTGGAAAGTCTAACATGGTACATGGCACATAGTACTCACTCAATATGTGTTTCTGTAATGTATGGATGATTGAAGGAGTGAAGGAATACGATAATCTTTTCAAATTTTATCCATCAGCAAATTCTATTAGCTCTATCTTTAAAATATATTCAGCATGTGACAACTACTCAAACTCTCAGCTTGGTTTAGGCCACCATCATATCTCACCTGGACTAGATCATTTGGTCTCCTAACTGGTCTCCCTGTTTCTGCTTTTGCCTCCATACAGCAGCCAAAGTAATCCTTTTAGAAGTTACGTGAGATCATAACACTCTAAACATCCCAGTGGTTTCCATCCGACTCAGAGTGAAAGCCAAATCCTTAAAATGCCCATTTTCTCATCTGCCCCCAAGTCTGCTCTACCATTACTTCTTTGAAGTCATCTAATTCTCTCTCCCCATCTCATTCTATTCCACTTATCTGGCTTTCTTTCAGTCTCTTGAACATGCCAGATATTCTTCTGCCTCAGAGTCTTTGCATTAGCTGTTCTCTCTGCCTGGAACACTTTCACTTTCAGTCTCTCTAAACTAATGCGAAAGTTCCATGAAATCAGGTGTTCTTTTTCCCCTGCTACCATCCCCAGTGCTCAGAAAATTGCCTGCTGCATGGTAGACACTTACATATCTGTTGGGAAGAAAAAGGGAGCAGTGAACTGAAGAAGGAATCAGAAGATGAGAGGCATGAAACTAAATTAAACTCATGGATATAAAGATTTGGCCATAGAAACAGTGGCCTCTAGTCCTGTCCAGGTCTTAGATTCCGTACCTGTGAAGGGCAGTAAACTTGACAACTTTTCTGGTAATTTCCCGTTGATGTCTTTCTAACCTATACAATTATGTTTTCATTTCTTTCCTCTTGCCTTGGAAAAACACCTTTGCTGTAGTTTTAATCGACTCTCACCTGGCACTGAAGGAATTGACAAATGACATATAATATATAGCCTTAACTTTCTGTTGTTCTTTGTAGAAGCTAGATTGTTTCTCTCCAAAGCCCACTTGAGTCCTGTCACTGCAGTGGATGCTGTTTGGCTGAGACCTCCCCTGAGTCTGCTGTTTACTTGGTAGGCACTGTGCTTGCCATTCTGACCGCCCTTACCTGAGGCTGCCTCTTCTCCTCTATTGGGCCTTTATGTTCCTTCTCTTGGTTTCTCTTTTGGATTGCATGTTGCCTCAAATAAAATTGCTAACAACATATGGCCTGTTATGATTCTCTTTTCCCAAACTCTGCCATTTTGTATATTTGTGACACACTGCAGATTTTGTAAAGATTGCTTCATAATATTTGTTTACCATCTGCTGCACTCTATTTGGTATCTTGCTAGGATTTTTTCCTCCATTTTAAGTGACATTAACAAAATCCAGCCAGTACATAGACTTTCTGGTTCTACTTTTGCTTCCCTAATGTGCTGGAAAATCATATAACTATGCTCCAGGCAACTAGAGAAGCCTGGAATCTCATTGTGAACCAGAGTATCAGATCTATTGCACCCGCCCCCACTTCTTGGTCATATCCGTAATGCTTTTTGGTCAGATGGCAAAGAACCTTCATGTATAAGACAAAAGAAGTTCAGGTTATTTTTTGCTACTTCTTTCTACTTAGTACCACTACTTTCTAGTGTTCTTCACCAACATATTTATACTTTTGAAACTCTGTGCCATTTTAGTAAGTTTTTATGAGTTATGGTTCCAGTTAGTGTATTTTTTATAGCTAATTCAGCTTGATAGGCAAATAGCCAGAGTCTTGCTAGATAGACTGTGAAGCCAGGCACCCACTGCAAGACCTGTCAATCCTCATGTCCTAAGCATCGAAGCACAATCAAGATAGGGGCAACATGGTGAAAGCTCTGGGATCTGTAAGTTCAACCAGGGCCTGCGGAGTACCGGCTCTGGAGCCAGGAAGCCCAGGGTTCGGATCTAGCTCTACCACTTAGGAACCAGGTGACCCTGAAAAAAGTCCTTTATCTCCTTGTGGTCATTTTTATTGAGATATAATTGACATATAACATTGTATAAGTTTAAGGTATACAGTGTGCTGATTTGATACAGATATATATTGCAAAATGATTACCACCATATTATTAGTTAACACCTCCATTCTATCACATAATTACCATTTCTTTTTTTGAGGTGAGAACATTTAAGATTTACTGTCTTAGCAACATTCAAATATATAACACATTATTATTGGCTATAATCACCATGCTGTACATTAGATCTCCAGGCCTTATTATATTTATAACTGAAAGTTGTACCCTTTGACAAATATCTCTCCCATTTCCCCCAACCACTGGTAATCACCACTTTACTCTCTGTTTCTCAAAGTTTAGGTTTCTTAGATTCCACATATAAGTGATATCAACAATATCTGTCCTGCTATGACTGACTTATTAGCATAATGCCCTCAAATTTTATACAAGTTGCCAGAAATGGCAGGATGTCTTTATTTTTCTTCTCTTTTTTATTTATTTTATCTGAGGATGTCTTTATTTTTCATAGCTGAATAATATGCAGTGTGTGTGTGATGGACATTTAGGTTGTTTCCATATTTTAGCTATCTATAATAATAAAAGTATAATATGCAAATCGACCAAACAGCCAAACGGCTGTCCAGATGACCTTCCAGACGAAGCTGGGGCTGCAAGGGCCTCACCTTGCACGAATTTCGTGCATCAGGACTCTAGTGATAAATAATGCTAATGAACATAGGGGTGCTGATATCTCTACCAAATCCTGATTTCATGTCCTTTGGCTTCCTGAAAGTCTGTCTACTGGCTGGATTTTGTTAATGTCACCAGAAGTAGGATTGCTGGATCATATGGTAATTGTATTTTTATGCCGGGAGCCGGTCCATCCTTGCTGTTTCAAGGGACCTGGCATATATGGCATACTGTTCTTAATATGTTTGCTCACCTTCTTGGCACTATGTGTTTTAACCAAGGTCACCTCTCTGAGAAAGGTTGTTTCCCCAGGTAGAGATTTTCCCCTGAAGTTAGGGAGGGAATAAAACCTCTTCACTAAGTGCCAGGCCGGTAATTAATCTCTTTAACTACAAACAATCATGCTTAAGCTACATAATCTTTACTCCCTGGAATGGAGATAAGAAACACCCTAACCTTTGGACTAGAGATTGATAGGATTGGAATCAACTGGTATAAATACAGATGCAACAAGACAACAAAAAGAGAACCCGGCTACAGAACCTGGCGACCAAACCTGGCTGGAGAACCTAGCGAGAGAACATGGACACAGAACTTGGCTGGAGCTTGTGGCTAGAGATCCTGGCAAGGCTGCTGATTAACTGAACGCTGTCTCCGTGTCATTCCTTCTTTGCCGACTCTGTCCACACCTTTGGGGACCCCTGGACCTGCTGCGGTTGGACCCCAGCATTTTTAATTTTTTGAGGAACCTCCATAATGTTTTTCAGAGCAGCTGTGCCAATTTGCATTCCCATCAAGAGTGCACAAGGGTTCCCTTTTCTCTACATCTTCACCAATGCTTGTTATCTCTTGACTTTTTGATGATAGCCATTCTAACATGTGTGAGAAGATATCTCATTGCATTTTGTTTTGTTTCTAAATATGTTTTTATTGATTTTTATGAGAGAGAAAGGAAGGGAGAGGGAGAGAGGTAGAAACATTGATGAGAGATAAACATAGATCAGCTGCCTCCTGCACATCCCCTCTTGGGGATCAAGCCTGAAACCCAGGCATGTGCCCCTGACCAGTAATCGAATCAGCAACCTCTTGGTGCATGGGATGACACTTAACCAACTGAGCTAAATCAGCTGGGCTCATTTTGGTTTTGATTTGCATTTTCCTGATGATTAATCATGTTAAGCATCTTTTCATGTACCTATTATATGTCTTCTTTGGAATTCTTTGTCTTTAGAGAGAAGTATGGTTTGTTCTTGGGCTGCCCTCGGGGGTTAGGTTACCTGGAATTTGCATTTTGGCTGGAATTATCAGTCTTTTCATAAGTTTGATTACTTTTCCAACTCAGTCTCCTCTTTGACAAGAACTAGGAATCTTCATTAAAACTACTAATCACAATTATTAGAGTGAATCAGTCCCCTCAAAGAGCAATTTGTAAAGAAAACCAATACATACATAAAATGGGGCTTTTTTATTAATCCATGAAAACTAATCACTGTGTCATGTAAGCCTGATTTCATCCTCAGACTTGATTAGATAGAATGCCTCTTTCAACTTCTTAGAACTCTTTCTCTTGGAGTCAGACCCCTTATGGGATAGTCCTACACACTTTACCACTAGGTGGGCTATTCTGGCCTTTTATCTTCAGTTTTCTGTCCAAATTAAAGCAAAATACCTTTGTAGTGTTTCATAGCTGCTTTTTATGGAATTGCTAAATAATAAATTATTCTGGTGGCTGACTCCTCTTACAATTTTTTGTTGAAATAATTCCTAAGATATTTCATAGAATTCTAGAATTCCAGAATCTTTTGTTTTAAGTAGCCTTAAAGATTCAAGCTTGGTTTGGGGAGCTTGTTGTTGTCATTCCTGATATAGAGAGATGTGATAGAAATGATTTTTCTGGAATCCTTGTCCTCTCTTTACAAATTATAAAAAGACTAGAGGTCTAATGCATGAAATTCTTGCACTGGGATGGGGGCTCCCTCAGCCTGGCCTATACCCTCACGTAGTCCAGGAGCCCTTGGGGGATGTCCAACTGTTTTACTGAATTCTAAGCACTTCCATCCCATGTACATATTGAAATCTGAATATAAGCAGTCCCTTTATAACCACCATCTCTGTAGCTGGCTCTGGTATAGCAATGAGGTTTACAAAAAGCTACTTTGTTCAGATTGAAAATATTACCAAGTTCAGGACTTTATCAAAACAAATCTATTTTTTAAACAAATCATTTTAGCCCACATCTAAACAGAGAGTTTGACTTGGCTTTAAAACAAAAATGTAAAGTGCTTTCTTGTGTATAATATGCAACATTATATTCCTTTATACTAAACTTGAGGCCCGGTGCACAAAAATTCGGGGGGGTCCCTCAGGTCAGCCTATGCCCTCTTGCAGTCTGGGACCCCTCGGAGAATGCCCACCTGCTGGCTTAGGCCCACTCCCTAGGGGATCGGGCCCAAGCAGGCAGTCAGACATCACTCTGGCAGCCCGGCAGGCCTCGGGGGATGTCCACTTGCCAGCAGGGAGCTGGCCTAAGCTGCAGTCGGACATCCTTAGCGCTGGCAGCCATCAGCCTGGCTTGTGGCTGAGGCA
>NW_006286677.1:1902403-1917330 GCF_000327345.1 Myotis davidii | reverse complement strand
GGCGGGGGCGGGGGTTGCAGCCTGAGGTTCCCCCGTCAAGCCTCACCAGGGTAGAGGGTGCACCCTGAGGTCCCCTTCAAGCCCTGCCAGGTGGGGGCCGTGCAGCCTCAGGTCCCACACCTGGCGCTAAGGCAGGGGGCGTGGCCTGAGGTCCCCCATCAAGCCCTGCCAGGTGGGGGACATGGCCTGAGGTCCCCCGGCCTGGTGCCTGGGCGGGGGCATGCCCTGAGGTCCCCTGTCAAGCCCTGCTGTTTGGGGGATGCGGCCTGAGGTCCCCTGTCAAACCCCACAGGGGCGAGAGGGGGGTGCAGCCTCAGGTCCCTGCCGATTGCTCGTTAAGGCTCATTATGGAAACTCAACCTCTGCTGTGCGTGCAGCCATCTTGTGTTATGGAAACCCTGCTTCCGCTGTGGACGCAACCATCTTGTGTTACGAAAACCCCTGCCTCCACTGTGGGTGCCACCATATTTGTGGTGGAGTGATGGGTCAATTTGCATATTCCCTCTTTATTATATAGGATCTGTTTTTCCCCTTTGTTTCCTGCATTTTTAAGAAAACTTTTTGACTTAACCTTGAAAATACTAGTTTCTAGAACCTATGTAGAAACTTTTTTGTTTCCAAAACTAGAATGGCATTTGGTTTTATAGATTATGTAACTTAAAAAACAAAAGAAAGAGAAGAAAGAAGGACAGTGTTAGATTCCTATATATTCTTTATATATGTAACATCTAGGAAAGTGCCACCTTTGTTACTAAAATTCACCATTGTGTGTCTTTAATACTGAAAACAGGCCACTCTTGATAGCATAATGCCAATAGTGACTTCAGACAGTTTCTACCTGTATAGATATTTAGTATGACTTGGTACTGATTTACATTGAGTTGGGGAACTATGTGAACCAGGATCCAGGTACAAATGCTTTGGAGAGAAAACCCCAGCAAGAGCTGTGGGCTTGATCATTGAGAGGGGCTGGCTCCAGTGCTAGTTTCCCTCATGATGTCAGATTGTTACCGGCTTCTGAAAAGGAAAAGGAAGTAGCATTTTGCTCTGTAATATGCTAATTGGGAGACAACACAAGCTCCCTCGTAGGGTTCCCAGAGCCTTGTCAGTGAACAGGGTATATCTTCAGAACTGCAGGTTAACAAAAAGGAGGGCTGATGGGTGAAGAGCCTTGTGCTGAACTGAACTCATACTGTCTTTTCAGTAAGAATCCCCAGAGTATGTGATGTTAGCAAAGGGGAAAAACAGATATAGTATAAAGGAATATAATGTTGTATATTATACACATGAAAGCCACTTTACATTTTTGTTTTAAAGCCAGGCCTGGGATCAGTTTCTCTGCATCTGATCAAATCAGCAATTAGATACCCAAGAGTGACCAAAATAAATAACACCACTGGGTGTTTAATAAGTGCACCAGAGCTGAGACACCCAAATGAGAGCGAAAGTAGCCCCTTCCAAGTTGTCCTCTGGGAAGCTGTGTACTTTTTCCAACAATGCTGCTGTTGCTAAAAATGTTTTTGGTATTTTTCTTTCAACTGTACAGTTAGAGTCTACCACATAGGCGGTTCTCCTGTTGACAGATGTTTATCTTTAGAAAGATGAAGAAGCTAACTAAATATTTAGAAATAGCCAAAGTCATTCTGAGTTCTCCTTGGCAGGTAGTGTAGGAGAATGATCAGGTGGACAATTTTGTTTGGGTTAAAAGTGAGATCTGATATTTTTACGTGGTCTGTCTTCTAGTTCTTAAAGCAGTTTGTGAAGAGTTATTTCAAAACTACTTTGAATAAAGGAAGCATAGTTGAAATAAGTACATTGTTTCTGGGTGTGTCTACTTTGATAATACAGTTAGTCAAATGAATACATTCTGGTTATGTATCTTGTAAAGCCTTATTATCCTTTAGTCTCAAGATTATTTCAAAGTACCATGAATTGCTGTTTGACACTTACTATGGTCAGAGTTCCCGGTACAAATGAAACTGTACAAAAAGAGAAAGAGAACTACTAGAAAGAATAGGATATGGAGAGGATGTTAGAGTTGCTTTGCAAGTTAACCTTACACTAGGCTCCCAGTTTTTCTTCTGTAAAAATGAATCTATATATATATATAAAAAGCCAGTGATTGGAATGCCAGAATGCCCAGAACAACTGGAATGACCGGTCACTATGATGCCCATTGCGGCTGGCCAACTGGCCCAATCAGGGGTGGGGCCGGCTGACCAACCTCCTGGGGCTCCTCCCCCCAGCTGGCCCCACCCCCAATTGGTGAGCCGACTGACCTCCTGCGGACCCCCCGCCCCCGCGCCCCTCCACTGCCCTGGCCCCGATGGGGCCCTGTTCAGGGGTGGGGTCAGCAGCCAACCACCCATGACCCTTCCTCCCCATAGGCCTCAATCACCTGGCAGGCTGAGGGACCCCACCCATGCATGAATTCGTGCACCAGGCCTCTAGTAATAATAATAATAATAATAATAATAATAATAATAAAGTCACACTATCCACATTATAGGACCGTTGTGAAGTTCTTCAGGAGGTTCTTACTGCATATGAAGCACTTAGTGCCTTGTGTATAATGATGATTAGTAAATGTTAGTCATTTTTATTATGCTAATGTGACATGATGGGTGGTTGCCTGGAAGAGAGAAAGAATGAAGGAATAGAGGGATAGGGTGCTGTGTGGGAAAGAAAAAAAGTACTGACAGTAGAATGGGACTGGCCTGTCTTCAGTTTTTAAAGTTCTCCAAACCAAACCTGTTTTAATCGTACTCCTAAGTACATGTCATGAATGGCATGAGTAATATTTTAATTTTTAGCTGTCCCTTAATTTTTTAGTTCTTTATTGAGATTCTGGTTGCATCCTGAACAAAAACAAAGCAAAACAACAAATCTCAACATCCCCCAAAATAGGGTTTTGAGGATTTGGATATCAGTTTGTAAAAACAAATTGTATTATGTTTCCAGCTGATGTGGTTTTTGTACATAAAAAATGCAAATCTTATCACTTGCATTACGTTGCTTTTTAAACAGATGAAGATGAAGATGGTGATCGAATTACAGTGAGAAGTGATGAAGAAATGAAGGCAATGCTGTCATATGTAAGTACATTACAAATGAGGACTATCTTAAATATATTACTGTGATTGAGGATGCTGTTTCTTGGCAAAGTGAAGGTATAAAAGTAAATCACAATTGCCATAACATTTTCCTATAGAGTATATAAGGTTTTCAAAGATTTCCTTATGTGAAAGTTAAGGGCATTCTTTCCAAAAGATACTTACTGATCATATCGTGAACATTAAGAATAATGCATCTTAATGACTTTTGCATTAGGTATGGTGCAGACTAAATGGACTATCAATTTCCTGTATTTTTTATGCAGTACTTAAAGTAACGGCTCATTAAAAATGAACCCCTGGGCTCTAAAAAATTTTTCAAAATCTACTTTCAACTGGCGATCTCTTTCACCCTTCCAAACACACTATAGTTATAATGTAGCTGCAGGCTTAATATGGATACACAATTTAAAGATGTGCTCTCCATTATTTTATCCACCCCCTTATATCCATCCCAAGATGAACTACTATGGGGTTACTTACTGAATCAAAGTGATTTGAATATATCCTGAAATGATTTTTCTTTTGTGTTTTGGATTTCAGTGAAAATTTGCATGAATGTTTGTCACAGGGCTGACGTAGATCAACAAGAGAAAAGACTACATTTCTAAAACTTTAGTACTGAGCTTGAAAAATTCAACTATGATAAAATAAATAAGTTTCCTCTTATTTTATTTTATTTTATTTTATCTGAGTTTGTATGTGTTTATAAAATCTCTAGTGGTCTGGTGAAAAGAGCATTGGACTGAAAGCCAGGAGACCCAGCTCTTTTCTGGTTTCCTGGCCTTAGGCAAATCACTTAACCTTTCTGTGCTGTTGTTGCCTCATCTGTCAGTTGTGGATAATAATACATGTCCTTTCTATGGCACAGGGTTATTGTAATGATCAAATGGGGGAGTAGCCGTGGAAGCCCTTTGAAAACTTAAAAGTTCTATACAAATGCAAAGTGGTATTATGGCGGAAATGATACTAATCTTAGCTAACAGTTAGATTGTAGGTTTTTGATAGACTTCAACTTCAACCCAAGGTATTGTTTCATTGTAATGAAAACTGTAAAATATCTTTGTGGGTTTCTGCCAATAGTTTTAATTTAGGGTAGGAAGAAAGAGAACAAGAAGAATGGCATGATTAACAGAGCGTTGCATTCAGAGCTGCACAGAGTAGGAAAAGTCAATTTCCCATTGACTTCCCATTAACTTACTTGAGAGTCCTTGTGCTTTGAGAATTTAGAGCAGGGCTCATCAGCACCTTGAAAGGTAGAGTAGGATGGTCTGCTGAAAGGTCTAGTACTAGTATTGATAGATTTCTAACTCTCCTGGGAACGTGACATGCTTATTTTTAGAAAACACACACGCATAGGTTGGTTCTAGTTTTTCACATGCATCTATTGCAGAGTACATTACTGACAGCAGGGTGCTTTCATTATGTCTCTGACATATCCACATAAAAAGGTGTGTTTTCAATAATGTACTTTGGGGAAGACCTGACAAATTGTGTCTTTTAAGAATGTTTCTTCATGTGATCATAATAATAATCATTTCTGGGTTTTTTGGTGCCTCATCTATAGACTAGATCAGCCGTGGGCAAACTACGGCCCGCGGGGCGGATGTGGCCCGTTTGAAATGAATAAAACTAAAAAAAAAAAAAAGACGGTACCCTTTTATGTAATGATGTTTACTTTGAATTTATATTAGTTCACACAAACACTCCATCCATGCTTTTGTTCCGGCCCTCCGGTCCAGTTTAAGAACCCATGTGGCCCTCGAGTCAAAAAGTTTGCCCACCCCTGGACTAGATGCTTATGGTATTTCATTTTCATTGGTTTTAATCACTCTGTGAGGTAGATATTGTACTTTCTATATTTTAGATGAGAAAGCCATGATTAACAAACATGCTGAAGGTCTTAGAGCTATGAATGTGAATATGGAATTTAAGTTCGGTTTCTTCTCCTAGCCAGGTAGCTCAGTTGGTTGAGTGTTGTTCCATTATGCCAAGGTTGCAAGTTCAATCCCGGGTCAGGGCACATACAAGAATCAACCAATTAATGCGTAAATAAGTGGAACAACAAATTGATATTTCTCTCTCTCTCAAATCAATCAATAAATAAAAAAATTTAAAGTTCAGTTTTCTCTTATGCCAAAGTCCACGATCCTTTACGTTTTACACTATTTCTCTCCTATTCACTTCCTTGCACATTAGTATTGGGATTTTTCTATGTTATAACCACTATTAAAATCTGAGTGATTAGTATTTATATAATACCTTAGTTGAGCTATCTGAGTATATATTCCCTATGATTTGTGTTTATTTTCTCAAATACAGTGCTTAGTTTTGTAGGAAAATATTAGCTATGTAATTGTTTTTAAACTTAAGTTCCTGAGACTTTTTGAGAACCACTTTTTAGTCTGAAAAGAAATCAAGTAGCTCATTGATCCCAAATACTTAGGTTTCATGAACTAATCAATCTTTCATTTTTAGGTTGGAAGACAGACATAGGCATGGTAATGTTTAATTTTGCCAATAAAACCAAACCTTAATACATAAACTAATAAAAGTATCTTGTTAACCATTATTTTATTAATAGAGTGGGAGTTATTTAAAGATTAAAACATTAGACAGTACATAATCTCAAAAGTAAAGATGATCATTAAAGTGAGTAAATTTAGTTTTAATGTAAAAAACTCACTACATTATTCTTTATTAATTTGCTATGGATATTGAAAACTTTTTTTATGAATTGGTAGTGGCTTACGGATTGTGGTCAGGCCAATTAGGTCCCGATTGTCTCACTAATTCATTGAACAAATACTTAGAGCCCTAGCCAGTGTGGTTGAGTTAGGTTAGAGTGTCATCCCACATCGGCGGGGGGGTGCAGGTTCAATCCCCAGCCCTTTGGTATTTCTTTAATATAAGCAAAGCAAAAATAGAAACACTTTTACCATAAATTCTTTATTATTTCCTATTGGTTACAAATGTTAAATGAATAAACAGCCTGAATCTCTGCCTAAAATTTTTTAAAAAAAATTGCAATGTGTAAGTTGTAACTTGCAGAATTGCTTTTTTTTTTAATTGGATACAAGCATTTTCTGGCTATGAGCCAACAGAAGCATAAGTTGTTGGGTGTGTTTGTTTGTTTTATCAGTAATTTAAGTAGGTTTTTGTATTAGATCTGAAAATGTTGCCTTTTTAATTGAAAACTTATCAATTATTTAAATTGTTAGCAGCCTTAGGCTGTTAATTTTATGTATGCCATAATAGTGACATACAGTGGATTTTGATACATGTGACACATGGAATATCGCATTGTGGTAAGGATTTGTCATAACAATAGATTGTTGTGTGCTGTTTAAGTAATAACCAATATATTAAACCGAAGTGAAGCCACACATTAGTACCATTTTATGTTAGTTATTTAGAAGTTGCATTCTTTTCTTCATTGGATATATTTTTATGACATAATGAGAAGAAAACAAGGCTATAATAAATTGTCTTTTAAGAAAATTTAAAGTAATTTGGTCTCTGAGGAGATATTTAATGTATTGAGAGAATTCAACAGGCAAGTGTTATTTCAGCACCATTTGTGATAGCTCTCTGTGTTTTGTTATGAGTTTGTGTTAATCAACAATCTGTTTTTATAGCGTAGTCTCTTATAAGTTATGTTGTTAGAATATTCCACTTCTGGGATCATGCCTTTTTCTCTGACACTATTGTATCTTTTTAATTCCTCCATAAAGTATTTTTTTAATTAGAATTTGAAATGCTTTATTAGGAAAAAAATACACCCAACCTACATATTTTGAAAACTGAATACCTGATCATTGCTAATTACTTAAAAGACCCTGTTAAATATTCCCTTAATGTATTTTACATTTTTTTGTTTTGTTTTCCCCTCTCATTTTCTAGAAAGATTGAAGATAGTATGCTGCTTTTCTTCCATTTTTTTTTTTGTATTTGTTGCCTCGTAGTGCTGGCTTCATTTCCCTCCAGCATCAAAAAACAATGCCGGGCCTTGTTTATTGATTCCTCATAAGCTTTATCTATCACTGAGACCCAGCTATAGGAAGGGGTTATTTTCATGTTAACCTCTACTTTTGGGTGACCTTTCACTAAGAAACTCAGTAGTACATTTTACTTTTGTAAGGGGGTTCATATTTGTTTCTGCTAAGTCCTATGTCTAATAAAGGATTTATTGCACTTGGTTCTTTCGATACTGAGGCGCTTGTATGAGTGCAGCACAGTAGTAACAAGAATAATTTTCTTCATTTTGCCCATTCTCTCTCTTTATACCATTTTTCCCCACATTGCCAGAAAAGAATGGGATGAGTTTAACTGTAAAGCCTCCCATTAAGGCTGAGCCCCTGTGTTTTAGTAGAGTGTAAGTATTCCCTGTGGTACACTTGACCATAGTTAGACATGGTACCATGAGGGAAACTACTTCTTGACCTCTATAGCACTTTGTAAATTGGGATATGATTAGCTTTAGCCTACCTAATATGCTCAACTTGGAGATTGCCTCTAAAATTATACAGTTACTCAAGTAGAGTTGGAAGGGAGGCTTAGAGGTCTTGTCCATCTGTTTCATTTTACAGAGCAGGAAACAGGCCCAATGAGATCAGATTCAATTGCAGGTCATTTTGGTGATGAATGGGAAGGTCTGGACACAGATCCAGGCCTTTGGCTCTCAGTCCTTTCATTCCCAGTCTCTTCACTCCCAGTCTTAGGTGATGTTTTTGTTTTGGAATCTACTGAGGTAATATTATTAATATTATTAAATATAAAAAATACTCTGGGCTTTTAAAGTTTCAAAGATTTTCTTCTTACCTTTAAGGCTGAGTCTTACCCCACATTTTCTTGCTGTTAGGAGTTGAACATTTTACAACCTCGGCCTTTGCTATTAGAAAGTTTCCCTCAAAGAGCAATGAGACTGAAAGCTCATTTTCCACATGGTGCTTTTAAACATTCCCCATATTGAGTAGGTCCTACTTTGAACTTACTTTGTGTATAGAAAATCAGCTCAGTCTTCAATGAGCAGTTAGTCCCCTAATTCAATGTAATTCATCCAAACAAACTGGTAATGCAGTATCTTCTCCTGGTAGGGTAGAAAAATGATTAAAAGAGTGAGAAACTGAATGAAATAAATAAATAGTTTTAGAAATTATTCCATTTTTTTCTTCTTCAAATAATAGCATTCTCTAAACTGTATAAGTAAAGTTTTTATTTTGTTTTCTCATTCAATGAATAAAGCTTTTTTTTTTCTTTTTAGGGGAAGATTATTTTAACTTCCTCTTCTTTTTGTCTGAGACATTTGGATGACCTTGAGATAGTGATAAAAATGTAGCAGCCCCTTATTTAGTCCTGTTGTGAAATATCTTGGGGTACCTGTGCTGGTAAGAAGCAGAAGCATACTCAAATTTACATTAAAACAAGGAGTTTATTATGCAGCTCATGGTAGCAAAGGAAAAAAATGAGCATTAGGAGGCCTCAGCCAGGGTGGGACCTACATTTTGTCATTAATGTGGCCATGCTCCCAGTTCATCTCCATCTCTGTAGAGGACTCAGGGTAGCCTGTAGATTGACTCCTCTAGGGTCCTATGTTGCAACAGCTAGCACAAAGGGGCAGAGCCATGACATACAGCAATTGGGGGCTCTGGCTAAGAGCTTCTCTTCAGGGGAAATGATGGACTTCTAGCACTAGGATTTCTGTGGGCCATAACCCTGGTATTAGGCTCTTGTTGGCAGCTCCTAATGAACCTCTATGCTCCCAGGGCCAGTTTTACTGGAAACAAGGAAGAGTCATTTCTACATATCTCTGAAAGGTGGATGTAAACTTATTATAATAAAGTTAGAGGAATTCAGTAAATTACCAACCTAGGAAATATATCTAAAGGGGCATACATTGAAATATAGTCAACATACATTATATTAGTTTCAGGTGTACAACATAGTGATCAACATTTACATACCTTACAATGTGATCACCACAGTAAGTCTAGTAACCATCTGTCACCATACAAAGTTATTATATTATTGACTATATTCCGTGTGTTATGCATTATATCCTGTGACATATATTTTATAACTGGAAGTTTGTACCTCATAAACCCCTTCACCCTGTCTTCAATTTCAATAGCCTCCTCCCTGTGGCAACCATCAGTTTGTTCTCTGTATCTATGAGTCTGTTTCTAACTGTTTTGTTTGTTCTTTTTCTTTTTAGATTCCACATATAAGTAAAACCATATGGAACAGGCAAGCAGGCCGAATGGCTGACCTCTCAGTCCCTTCCCCCTGGCAGTCAGGCTACAATCGCCCGATGGCAAACTGGGAACCTGGGTGGGTGGCAGCAAGGGGCAGGGCCTTGCCGGTCTTGCCGGCCTTGCCGGCAGATGGGTAAGATGGCCCTGACGCAGACTAGGCCTAGGGACTGACTGTACCCATGCAAGAATTTCGTGCACTGTCTTAGCTATTGTAAATAATGCTGTAATGAACAAAGGGATGCATATATCTTTCAAATTAAGTATTTTTTGTTTTCTTCTGATAAATACCCAAAAGTGGAATTGCTGGGTAGTATGGTAGTTTTATTTTTAATTGTTTGAAGACCCTCCATACTGTTGTCCATAATTGCTGCACCAATTTACAATCCCACTGACAGTGCACGAGGGTTTCCTTTTCACAACCTCACCAAGATTTGTTTGATTTATTTATATTTTAATATCAGGTGAGCAGTAGATGGGGTCTTGATGAAAGCACTATCAAAATGGGCTAAATACAGCAGTCTATTTGTAAGGGGATGTCCCATTTGGCCTGCTGTCTGCATGGCCTGATGGTCCTGTTTTATTTAAGTGGCAGGTTCCCTGAAGCTACTATTTAAACTTCTATTTTAGAAGTACACGTACAGCAGAATTGCCGCAGCCTGGAAATAGGTGAAAGGTTAGTGTAGTCTGCCTCAGGCTAACTGTGGGGATGACTCTGAAAGCTTCAGCTGAGAGGATCCTACAAATTTGGGACCATTGCTGAATACAAATTTAAACTCCTCTGCGAACATGCATTACCTTAAACTTGTCCAAGTTGAATTTCATCTGCTGTTGGCTGTCCGAACTCTATTAAGACCAGCTGGAGCTTCCCTAACAGTTTTACTATCCAAAACAAAGTTTTATCATTACCTTTGCCAACATACTGTCTTTTTTACTTCCAAATCATTAACAAACACATACTAGCCAATAACGTTATCCTATAAATAGCCCCAGAGTTGTTCTCTGTCAACCTTTCACTGGAAGACTTTTCATTGTGCTTTTGTTTCTCATCATCTAATTAATCCCTGACCATATGTGGCTAGAGTCATTTAAGGAAGAGCATCTGCACATTGTTGTTACCTCTGTAGGGGCAATGAGGTGAGTGAGAAGTGGGCGGGGGGGCGAGGGGGACTTGAAGCCAGGTAAGTCTGTCGCTATTAATTTGGTATTCACAATAGATCGGCTTCATATGTTATTTTTGAACACTGGAGCAGTTGTGTTCTTCCTAAGAGGTCAGTGTCACAGAGGGAAAGCCTCTTAATGTAAAGTATAAAAAATAATTGAAAGAAGGTGTAATGAATGACACTTCTGAGTAGTGTTGTAATTGAATTTGTAGTCATTTGGCAGAGTTAAGATTGTTGGGTTCTTCGCTGGGAAAACTAATAAATTAACTATGGACTGCAAATAGCTGGTTAGTTTATTGATTATTGCTGTAATTACTGACTGAGCTACATATAATGGGGTATGCTTACAGTATTGACAAAACAGGAATTTGAAAATTTTATCATTAGGAAAAAAATAGCATGCTCTTCCTTATAAGTTGAAATACTGCACTAATTATGTTATCTGTTAGAAGACATGCTAAGGAGAGATTTAGGAAATTGTTTTGTTATAAATGTATAGAATAATAAACCCTTTTTTATATGTAAGACTTGCCACTGGGTAAGTTAGAAGTACAACCAATGAGTATAGTTATCATGTGTGTATTAGTTCCTTTCTGCCTCCTTCCCTTAAACATTTGGGGGGCACCAATTATGTGTAAGGCACATAGTAGGCATTGCATGGCAGTACCTATTTAGGATTTAGGAGACACAGGCCTTTTTGAAAATCTGCAAAGTTGTTTTTTCTTTTCCCAGAAAATTCACACAATGTGACATTTCACATAATTTTAGCAACTTAAGGATGTCCGGAGGCTCATATAGACCCAGGTTAATACCTTTGTGTTAAGAGAAAATACACAAGACGTGGTCCCGGCCCTTGATGAGCTTCCAGAAGAGAAGCAGACGTTGCTCCTCATAGTGCCCTTTCACTTACTTTACTGCTTATAGTGCTGTGGTAACTAGGGAACGGGAAGGGATACTGACTCAGCCTTCGTAAACCAATTAGCTAAATTCTTCTGTACTTGGTCTAAAATTTCAGTGATCTTGTTTAATAGTTTCTGTGTCACCTATTGTTATAAACATTTTCTTCTATGTACTCTTGCTTGGAAGTGGGAGATTCATAGCACTGTGCCCTCTTTCAAGGTTTTTTTTTCTTCCAGTATTTTGTTAGAAAGTTTCCCATATACCAGCTACTTTGATTTGGTTCTTCCTAACACCTTTATGGGGTGAGCAAAGAAGGTATTTTTCCCATTTTTACAGCTGAGATTACTGAGGCACAAACAAATTGCATGCCTTTTTCAAGGTCACACAGCTACTAAACGTACAGCTGGGACCTGAGATCACTCACTCACTGATTCGTCCACTATTCATACAACCAGTTTTTCATACAGTAAATATTTATGGGATAGCAACTGTCTGGCCAAGTGTTATGCCAGGTGGTGGAGGTGTAATGAACATATAATTTATTTCTTCAGGAACTCATTGTCCAGTCAGGGAGATTAACAAAAAAGGAAATAGTGTTCAGTGTGGGAGGATAAGAAAAGCTCATTACCCGGCAGAGTAATAAATGCGATAAAAAGTTCAAGTGTTAGGTGCTCTGAGGCACAAAGGGGCGCCTGATCTGGCTTTGGGGACAGAGAAGCCTTCCTGGAGAGGGTGATGCCCAGCTGGGTTAAGAGGACAGGGGGCTGGGAAGGGTGTTTTGGGCAGAGAAGGGAGTAAAGGCTCAGTGAAAGGATGCCTGGTGCACTCAGGAGGAGCTACCCGTGATTCAGTGTCTTATGGGCAGTGAGGTGGGGAGGAAGGGACGATAGGAGATGAGGTTGGGAAGGAAGGTGGGCTAGGTCATGGAGGACCCTAGCTTGAGGGATTTGAGAGGTGGGAAGATGTAGAGTTAATAAAACTGCTGATTGAATGTGGGGAAGAAGGAAAGAGAGGTGCTCTGGATTACTTTCAGATGTCTGGCTTGGAAAACTAGGTCACTGTGATGTCATTTACTGAGATAGCGAACCCAGGTGGCAGAAGACAGGTCTAAGGCATGTGGGAGGGGTGGGAGAGGTAGGGACCTGTTGAATCTGAGGAGCCTGTGGACAACCAATTGGTTATGTACCGAATCTTAGGAGAGAAATCTGGGCTGGAAATAAAGATTTGTGATTCATCAGCTCCTAATTAGTCTCAATGACTCCTCTGGTAATTGAAACCTTTGAAGTGGCTGAAGTTAACTCAAGGAGAGTATAAAATAAGAAGAGAAGGTTGATGAAAAACCATGGGGAACTCCATCATTTAAAGGATGGGTGGGGAAAAACCACTTAGAGGAAACGGAGCACAGTGGCTAGGGAGGTAGGCAAGCCAGAGAGGGTCACTGAAGAAGGCAGGAAGGCCCCTGGTCAGTACAGGAATCTTTGCAATGCACCATGCTGCCTCATGTATCCCCTGAAAGATCAGGGGGCCTGGCCAAACCCGTACAGGGTATGAATGAGGAAGCAAAGCTCTCCACCAGCTCAGCAGTCCACCCAGCAGCCTGCTTTACCTAGTTAAATGTTTTGTGTATGAGAAATATCAGGTAATTTACCGTTTGGCTTTTAAATAGTAAACATACATTTCTTGTTCTGAGTGCATGAACTAGATTGAAAGAATTATTTTTCTTGATTCACCGATAAAGCCTTTGTTTTGTCTGTGAAATACAGGGGTGATGATCCTCACAGAATAGGATAAGGCTGTGACAAATTAAATGAATAAATGTAGGTGTGTAATACTGAGCCCAACACAGTAGGTATTCAATGAGTGATAGTCTTTTCTCTGTGTGTGTGTTGCTCTCTCTTTGTCTCTTCTCTCTCTCTCTTAATAGAGAACTCGTGCCTTGTAAAATTAAACTGCTGTTTTGGAATTCAGGTTTTTCATATGGCAGATTTCCATGAAGAAAAAAAGTTGTAATTATTGATTGAATTGTGTTTTTAGAATTAGAATTAGGTTTATAACAAATAGGAACACTGTTTGATAAACTTGCAAACAAAACAAAGCAAAAAATTGTTCTTGCTATCCCCTTGTTGAATCTGGCCCTCTGTTTCAAATTAATTAGATTTTTGGATAACTATACTAAACTTTGTCACATCCTTATTAAAATTGTTTAAGGATTTTGAAGAGCATCTCAAAGGGACTCTGAAACTAATCTGAGTCTGGTACTGGAGATTCCATTAGCAGTCACAAACCTGATTAATCTTTTACTCAGTTAGCTTATTGATTATTGCTGCAATTACTGCATGTAACGGATTCTGCAAGGGATACCAGCAGAAAACATTTTGTAACTGCTGCTGATGTATTCAGGTTGAGCACAACATTTTATACTTTTTATACAAAATGCTTCTGTATTTTTAAATACTGGAGCATTTCTACTCAAAATGCTGTGCTTAATATTTTTACTGTATTAGAAGGTTCACTTTTTAATTTCTCAATTACTATTAATGCATTACAATTTACAAAGTGCCTTCACCAATTCTATTCTGCAGTTTAATTTTGAGCTTCACACTAACCGTGTGTTATAGAGTAGATCTCTTTATCTCATTTGGAGGAAACTAAGGTTCACTGAGGTTAAATGACTTCTTGGAGGCCACTACAAGTTAATAAGTGACAGAGTCAAGACTGGACCCCATTTCAAACAATACGTATTTATCAAGCACCTACTATGTCCAGGGATTCGTGTTAGGAACAGTGAAAGCCAGCTTAGAATTATAGAGACTAAGCTCAGGAAGTTATTTAGATAAACTTCAAATTATGATCTCATTAAAGTTGTAACGGTTACTGTTACTTTTCTGTCTGAATCATGTGAAGCATCTTGGCATACAAGATTTAGGCCTTTGGTTGGTCGGTTGGTTGTTTTTCATTTTGTTTTTGTCTAGTAGAAGTCATCTTTGTCATTGTTTATATTTTATCACCATTTGGAACAAAATTGGAAAGAATCCCTTTAAAGGGAGAATATATAAAAACACTGAGAGGATCAAGATCTAAAAATAACTTGCTTTGCAGCTTATTAAGTGCTGTCTTATATTTTCTCATTATAAGCTCACATTAATCCTGTGCTCAGAAATGGCCAGTACTGAGACTCCTGGGTGTGAGTCCTCTAACTCCTCCAAGTTCCTTGCTTATTTCACTAGGCAGCATCAGCCTGCTCTGTGACAGGAAATACTGTGTGTGGCTCGAGTTTTATCCATGCCCCTTAGGGAATGCCGTGTAAGTAGTAGCCTGAGCTCCTAGGCCTGGTGCCTTGTTTGCAGCCTCCTGGTCCTCAACAGGCCTGTTCCTCAGGCCAGTTGCCTGGAGTAGGCCCGCACCACAGGTTTAATTACCACCCTTTATAGTTTGTCCTTGATGGTGAATTACTTTGCCATGTGGAACACGGATTCTCTGTTACTACAAACACACAAAAA
>NW_006286677.1:1894629-1902279 GCF_000327345.1 Myotis davidii | reverse complement strand
GAGAAAAGGTTCCCTGAGTTTGGAAGAATTGTAGAAAACAAAAGACAAATTCTAACTACTTGCTTTAGAGGAACTGGCAAGTGGCATACTTAGTATCATTACTGTGACTGAGTTAATCATACAATCCAAAGAGATGTTTATAGGTTGCTAAAAAAGTCTTATAGTAATTATAAAAATATATATAGCTTTCCAGTTGATTTGGCACAGGTTTGAAATGAAAGGGAAATCATTTTTAAAAGTTTATTTTGTGAGGTAAATAAATAAAGTTGGAAAACAGGTCAATTTCATGCATGCAAGGTTTTATAGTAGGAAAAAAATGCATTGCACCTGTCCTGACCCTTTACATTTGAGGTTATTTGTTTTCAAACTTGACCCCAAGCACCAGTTTCAGACAACACTATAATTAATTTGTAGATAAAGCATAAGGATATTTTATTTTGATTTCTAGGATTGTGGTGAAGTAGTAACTAAAATTACTAACCTATTGTACATAGCAGTTAATTAAAGAAAAGCATTAACTCTAGGAGAACACCACCACTGCTGTTGTCTTGTATCAGTATAAAAAGGCAGTAATTTTTTTGACAGCCACTGATTGGAAAGTTGCTTGCAGCCTTCCAGAAGCAAGGGGGTACATGCTGTGGATCAATAACCAGCAAATTTCCCATTAAAAAGAATACCTGAGCAATGTTCCAAATAGCCACTGGCATCTTAATTTTCCAAGGAAACCTCAAACACTGGTATGCCGAGGACAAGTCATTTTCGGACAATTTTTCCAGACTACTTGTTAACAGTTATTGCTGTCCCAAAAGGTTGACAGCCTACATGATTGATATTTCATTTACTTGTCATCACTGTTTGAGTAATAGCGACACTATATTTCTGGGGTTTTAAGGGATATAGTCTCCTGAAAGACATCTACTTTAGTATGTATTCTGGAGAGTACATCGCATATGTTTTTGCTGTATGTATATAAGTTTTTACATACATAAAAAGAGAGGATCAGTTTCCTCTATATTGTGAAAGCCCTTGGAGAGCAGGGTGCACTTATATCCATCCATATCTGTCATAAATTCACCTTCACTTTGTTTTTGGGACAAAGAGCCTTAGACTTGTTAACTTTTTTATTTCCAAGATGATGTAGAATTTAAGATGTAGAAATAAAGAATTACATTATTTCTAAGGGAAACAAGAAAACTTGATCTTATAATAATTTAATGTACATAACAGCAATAAGAGGACAAAAACCTATATCTTCTCAAAAGAAACTTAAGAATGTCAGCACATAATGATCAAGGAAGAATTTCCTGAAAATGTAGTAGTTAAATAACATGTTTTTAATATAAAAATAGCCCCTCAAAATACCAAATCAGAAGTTTTCACTGTTGATATTTTGCCACCAAGAACATCACTTTGTGGTTTGTCAAGTGTTATAGAAGTGAGGGCACAGAAGCGGTTTCCAAGTTAGATGGGCATAAGCTCATCGACTCTCATATTAAGGAAAATGGGAATCAGACTATAATATAACCTACTGAATGAATCTGTTTTTGAAGGAGCGTGAAAGCTTTTTTACTTGAACCTTTATTTTTCTGTACCCAGAATTTTAAAGTGAAATTTGATCTATACTAAAGTGTTTATAAGATTAAAGGATAAAAGGTATGTTTGTATGAAACTGGGCTACCTTTTAATCAAATTGTCCTATCATCTTTGGATCAGTCATGTCTTGTTTGCTTGTTCTACAGTCTCTATTACTTAGTTTTTCATGATCTGTGTATTTTATACCCAAATACGAATAATGTTTGATTAACTAACTGGCAAAGAGGTCCAAGCTAAATGTGAGGCATCTTCATTTTGCTTTGCAAAATCCAGGGGAAAAGAATAAGAAAGCATTCCACTAAAATGCCTTGTGTTATTTTTAATACACTTCATTTTCAAAATACTTCTACAGATCAGATACTAATCTGAAGTCTTAATCAACAGTTTTACTTTCAAAGATAAATGACAGTGTGGAGGATAACACTATATTGGGTTTTGAATCCTGAATATTCACTATAGTCATTTTAATGTGCAAATGGGGACAAAGTATTCCCGAGGCTTATATATATACACCAGCAATTTACAAAAGTACTATGAATTAAGCAACCCATAAGTGCCTGTTCCAGTATTCATACATTACTGACTAATCTCTTTCTATAATCTCTTTGCAGTATTATTCCACAGTAATGGAACAGCAAGTAAATGGACAGTTAATAGAGCCTCTGCAGATATTTCCGAGAGGTAATGTTGAACAAATTCTAATCAACAATGATTATTTCAGTAAACTGTTTCATCAACAGTTATGTTTTCCAAAGGTTTAAATGCACATAACATGTTGTTTAGCTCTTAATTTGAAAAAAAAAAACAAACAACAAAACCCACAAAAGAAGTATTCATTATTGTGGGGATTGCAGGCTATATTATAGTTATGGCAGATAAAATATCTAATTTACTAGAGTAAATTAAACTAACTAGATTGTTTTTTTGTTTTTGAAGTACATATTTACATTCGCTTAAAGAATACTTTGGGGTCCGAATGGTTTCTAAACCAAGGCAGATGAATTACTTTAATTTGGGGTATTTATAAATTGTGACTCATGATGATGGTCCAGGCTGCTGTTGTGGAGAAAGCTTTCAGCTGAACAGATGCCAGGGTTTACCGAGGACTTTAGGAGAGAATTTTTGGTAGAGTGTTTGGAGCTGGGTTTTTTACGGTAGCTTTTTCTAAATAAGGGAAAGTTCTCATAAATGGAAATTGTTAAATCTGTAAAAAATATAAGCTGATTAAGGTAAGTCTTGGTGAATCACTTGGTCAAATAGTTTGCTTTTTTCCCTTTTAGGTTTCTCATTACTAGCTTATATCAGATATGATTGTTCACGTGTATATAAACGTTCCCTTAAAATTTGAGTAATGGAGAAAAAGAGCAGTTTAATTATATAAACCATTAAGTCTTTTACCCATTATACATTGTCCCACTTGGAATCCATGTTTTCTAACTGATGGAACAGATATGGAAATTCTCTAAGTAACTCTTCTAGAAATAACTTAATTGAAATAATTAAAACTTAAACTTACCTTCGTTAACTGATACTGTACAAATAATCATGGTATGAGTTTTCCAATTAAACATTCTAGACTTTCATTACCTATAACACTCTGAAGTTTGAATGGCTCAATTAACTAATAGACTCTTATTTGCACTGATAAAGTCTCCAAAGGCAGGTCACTCGGCCAGCCCACAGAGCTGGGTTCAAGAGCAGGGCTGCTCTTCTGGCAATAATGTAGGAGGTGGGATTGGGAGTACTTAGTAAATTATTAATAATAGCTTATTAAAGAGCTAAGTAAATAAAATTGGGCCATTGACAGTGTGTCTGAAACAAGAATTATAATTAATCTAATTCTATTGTACTTGAGGACCAAAAACTAAAAGAAAAGAACTTGCCATTTTTGTATATTAGTCCAATAATAAGGATGCAGATTGCTTTTTAATATTTTTAGTGACTGGAAAACTTCATCAAGTTTCAACATTGTTTCTGTACAAGGAATATTTTTTTTTTGTGAGCAGTCCTGTCAGTGTTACTCTGTATACCATTGTACCCCCTCCCATGATAATAACAACCATTTTCAGACATCTGCTCTGTTCCGATACTAATATTGCTGTTATTATTTATAATTCTCCCAACAGTTTTGCCTATTAGGTATTATTGCTTTCATTGTATAAGTAAGAATATTGAAGTCCAGGGAGGTTTAGTAATTTTAAAATCACACAGCTTATAAGTGGTTAATGTACCCTTTGAATAGGAATTTTGTTTCTAATATAATTTGCTGAAAGTAGAAGGGCAGTTTTCCTCTCCCGGGGACGGTGACTTCAGGCATGCACAATGGTTCAGCGTTTGACATACATCGAGGCTGTCCTACAATGCAGCCTCTAACAAAGCTAGACTGCCTCAAACTCCTAATAGTAGAATTGTTTACCTTTATACCAAGAAAGTTGGGAAAGCCCCCAAATCTGCATGTGGCATGTGCCCAGGACAACTGCGTGGAGTTTGTGCTGTGAGACCTAAAATTCTAATGAGGTTGTCTAAAACGGTGAAACATGTCAGCAGAGCCTGTGGTGGATCCATGTGTGCTAAATGTGTCTGTGACAGGATCAGGCATGCTTTCCTCACGGAGGAGCAGAAAAGTGCTGTGAAAGTACTGAAAGCACAGCACAGAGTCAGAAAGCTATTTTTTTAAAGAAGCTTTTTTGAATAATAAAAGTAATTAGAAGGCTAAAAAAAGAAAAGAAAGCAGAGGCATATAAGTTAAAATATTAGTGGTGTGCATGGGGGAAGTTTATAGGGGTTTGTAGGACAGTGGAGAAGAGTGAGGAATATTCTGAACACAGAACCGATTAGGCTCTAATAAATTATTAAATAAAGTCCTTCCGTGCCAAATTTAAATTTTTAAAAATATGAGACTTAGTTACTCTACCCCCATGGGTTTGTGTAGGTTGTTTTTGCATGCTATTGTACAACTCTTTTTAGCTTTTTGTAGTCTTGCTTTTTGCTTGCTTATGTACATCACATATAGATAAGTGAGATTAAACAAACTTATACAATTAGTATATAGACATATTGGATATATTAACTGCGTCTGTGTAGTTGGTTAGAGACCCTCAGACCTTAGATTCTGTGGTCAGGCCCCACGTTAAGAATTTCTGGACTGAATAAGTGAGAAAGACTGGAGATAAAGTTTCTGTTCTAGCACCAGATGTTCTCTTCATTCCAAGCAGGACAATTGCTTTGGATGGTAACTCCCAGCTCATGGCTACAAGTCCTCTCTGTTGTTAGAAAAATATGTTAAATGTTAATAAGTATGAAAATTTACTAGCTTTATAGTAACTTCTGACTCTACAACTTAGGAAATATGGGGTTACTAGGTTTTTGTTTTGTTTTTTAATTTAACTCCATTGTTGAAAGTATTACATATGTCCCTTTTACTAGTATTCCCATATTGCCCCCTCCACCCTACCCCAACCCTCACCCAGGCCTACAACACTATTGTCTGTGTTCATGGGTTATCGGATTTTCAGTCATAAAGGTTTGAAACTGAGGAATGAGGCAGATGTTAAGAGATAAGAGTTGATGCCTGTCTCTATTTGCTTAGTTAGCCACTTATTAAATAAAGCTTATGAATGCACTAGTACTTTGGTGGAAATACGCTGAAATGTTGTCTTAGGAAGTATTAATGATCCCTGAAGGACCAAGCGTCAAATCTATGTGACTGTTGTTTTGTTCAAAATTTTAATTTCCATTTTCTGGAAAGAAGATTTGGAGTCTTACTTTTAATGTATTTTGGAAAAACAAATAAAAATTCTTTATTAAGGTTTAGATATATTTTCTAGGAAAATAACAATAAATTTGAATATACTTGAAGTATATAAATTTAAAGCTACTGATGTGCTTTGTAATTATTACTCATGTTATTATTATTAAACAGCTGTATTTCTTGTTGTCAGAAAAAGGAAAAATACATGTACATCTGAGAGAGGAGAAAAAAAATCAAATTCATCCTTCCCCAAACAATCTATCAAAATTGACAGCCCCTTAACATAATATGTAGGGCACTGTAGTTTTCAGATGAAAGCAGCCTATAGCATGGGCAGGAAGCTTTTCTATTTTTAACAATTGATGAAGAAGCATTTGCTGAATTGGAAAAATACTAACCTCTAACTCAGTATGGTGTCAGGAAATTAATATTATTTTTCTTGGCACAGCTTCATCTTTAGACTTAAATATTAGCATATGTCAAGATTTGCAAGAAATATAGTAAAATTAGTGATATCTCTGTATTTTAATAAATTTGATTGCTTATTGCTGTGCAGACTTGAACATTCCATCTTTGAATCTCTAACAATCATTTTGGCTTTAAAAGACCCTTCTACTCCTCTGTCTTCCGTCTACCCCTCCCCCCACCCCACCCCTCGAAAAACCTAGCTATTTTCAAAGTAGTTTAAGTGATAACAGGCATACAATGTAGTAGAGTGAGGAAAGATTGCAGAAATTTGAATTATGAAAGGAATATAATCATTTTAGCTCAGTTAACTTGATTTTTATATGTTTTAAGCAGAAATTGGAATTTATATAAGGTGGTGTCAGAAAGCTCTTTGCATTTATAAATGCTCACTCCTGCAAGTTAAAAACCTTGGTTCATAATTCCCACTTTGGGTCTTGGGAGCCACTTTTCAATCATTTCTCTCTGCTAATTTTGGTGTCACCCTCATTTCTTTTTAAACGATTCATTTTGAGCAAATTTGTAAATGGCCCTGATGTGTTCTACAATTTAGTCAATTACTGTTTCAGCCTGCAAGCCTCCTGGGGAACGGAACATACATGGCCTGAAGGTACGAATTTCAATAATTGTTTCAGTAAAGTTAGATGGATTTGTAATGCTGTGTTCCACTTATTGAAATGTCAAATAAAACTGCACTTTCTCAAGCTCTGACAAGCAATCTTTTTTTTTTTCTTTTTTAAAATGGGAGGTGGAGGGGGATTCATCTGTAGTATTTGCTTAATACGTGTATATATTTGGATACAGGGGTTTTATTGCTATATATTTTATTATTTGGAATTGTTTTGTTGGTCTGTTTCTTCAGAATGAGCCTGGGTACTGGTTTCCACAAAGATTTATTTGAGTGAAAATATAGACTTCATTTCAGTGATTAATAAAGCACATAAGCATAGTGCCCACCCCCTCTTCTTTTGACATATTTATGCTAGAAACATATATCTATTTAATGTCTCTTCATTGTTCTGTACATTTCAAATTCTGGATTTCTGTTTTAAGGCTTTACATTTGAAGGAAAATCTAGCTTTTAGGTTCAAACATTTTATAATTCATTACTTGGACTTCATTTTTTGTATGAATATGGAACATTCTACAGTGTTCTGCTTAGTTTTAGAGCTGGAGGAATATGACAGCTTGAGGTTCACCACTAACCCCTGATATATTCTTAATGTACTTTTTTGAACATATGGGTCTTGAGTTTTTGTATATGAAACAGAAAAAAATGATAAGTGGAATTTTTGCTTTAGAATTAAATTCAATTCTAGACAATAAATAGAAAAAAAATTCCTATTTGTCTCTTCTTTTTCTCAGCACTGTTTAAGTATTTGAATAGTGACAGTAATAGAGTATTATGTAATATACAGTTTGTATAGTTCTGTAACCTATATACTAAATAGACTCCAACCATGGGTCTGTCTAGCATCAAACTAATTAACCTTCATAGTGAAATGAGAAATTTCTGGCAAATTATAGGTTAATTAGAACTGTATCCTCAGAACGTAAAACTGATCAAGATTCTTTCTTTACTTGTAGGTGAATACCCGGGCTGGACCCTCTCAACACAACAGCCCAGCAGTCTCAGATGCACTTCCAAGCAATAGGTGAGAGCAAGCGAGTAAAGCATGTCCATAAGCATGATTATCTACAAAGTTGGGAGTGGGATAAAGGTGCATGGGATATCACCTCTTTTCTATAAAACCAAAAAAATCTGTATTTTTTTTTTTGTCGTATAGAAGAAATATGACCAGTTTAACAGGTTACCTTAGCTAGCCACCTATCGACCAAAG
>NW_006286677.1:1860208-1894607 GCF_000327345.1 Myotis davidii | reverse complement strand
GAAAGATGAAATTCAACATGTTAAACTTTAATTTTGGTCTATGGAATGGTTTTCCTTCAATTACCAAATCATACAGAAAATTCAGTGCCTTTGACTATTTCATGCCTTGATGATCTGGTTTACAAATTAATGCTTTTTTTTCTTGCTTGTCCATCTTTCAGCAGTATCATTACCTATTAACATCTTAACCAGAAAGAGACAAGGAAAGAGCAAAGTGGTAAAATTTAATTTGACCAGCCACATTGCTCATTTTTGTATCTTTGGTTGCACAGGAGATTGAAGCTATTTTGGAAGGAAGATAATTTTCATCAACTCATGCTAACATTGCCCCACACTGTGATGGATACTAGAGACTTGAGCCTTTCAAAGTGTTTTTCTGACAGGCTTGAGAACTCCCAGACTGTCATGGTGCTCAAGTAGAAAGAGTGACCTGCTTAAGTTGATAGAATTTTAGGTCATCTTTGTTATACTAGTACATTCAGTTATTTAGCTAGTAAACATATTCTTGTACATGCATACATCAGAGATACTGTGGGTTCCATTCTAGACCACCACAATAAAGGAAATAATACAATGAACCAACTCACACGAATATTTTGGTTTCCTGGTGCATATAAAAGTTATGTTTACACTACACTAGTCTATTGAGTGTATAGTAGCATTATGGCTAAAAAATATACGTACCTTAATTAAAAAATACTTTGTTGCTACAAAGAGGTAACATCATCTGAACCTGCAGCAAGTCCTAATTTTGCTGGTGGTGGTTCTTACCTTGATGCTAACAGCTGCTGACCGATCAGAGTGGTGGTTGCTGAAGGTTGGGTGGCTGTGGCAACTTCTTGAAATAAGGCAGCAGTGAATTTTGCCACATCAACTGACTCTTCCTTTCACAAATGATTTCTCTGTAGCATGTGACACTGTTTGATAGCATTTTACCGACAGTAGAACTTCTTTCAAAATTGGAGTCAGTTCTCTCCAACTCTGCCAGCTGTTTTATCAACTAACATTATGTAATATTCTAAACCTCTTTTGTTATTTCAACAATCTTCACATCATCTTTACCAGGAGTAGATTCCATCTCAAAAAACTACATCCATAAGGAACAACTCCTCATTTGTTTAAGCTTTATCATGAAATTGCAGCAATTCATTCACATCTTTAGGCTCCACTTTAAATTCTAGTTCTCTTGCTATTTCCACTACATCTGCAGTTACTTCCCCCAGTGAAGTCTTGAACCCCTAAAAGTCACCCATGAAGATTGGATTCAACTTCTTCTAAACTCTTACTATTTGGCCTCTTCCCATGTATCATGAATGTTCTTAATGACATCTAGAATGATGACTTATTTTCAGAAGGTTTTCAATGTACTTTGTCCAGATCCATCAGAGGAATCACTATCTATGGCAGCCTTACAAAATTTATTTCTTGAATAAGAGTTAAAAGTCATGATTATTCTTTGGTCCATGGGCTGCAGAATGGATGTTGTGTTAGCAGGCATGAATACAATATTAATCTCGTTGTACATCTTTATCAGAGCTCTTGGGTGATAGGGCACATTGTCAGTGAGCAGTAATATAGGGAAAGTTTTTGTTGTTGTTTTTTTGCACAGTAGGTTTCAATTTTAGTAGGCTTAAAATATTCAGTAAACCATGTTGTAAACAGACATGCTGTTATCCAGGCTTTGATGGTCCATTTATGGAGTACAGGCAGAGTAGATTTAGCGTAATTCTTAAGGGCCCCAGGATTTTCAGAATGGTAAATGAGCACTGGCTTCAACTTACTCACCAGCTACATTATTTCCTAACAAGAGAGTCAGCCTGTCCTTTGAAGCTTTGAAGTTTTCATTGACTTCTCCTCTGTAGCTATCTCCTGAACACGCAGAGGCCACTATAGGGTTATTAATTTGTCTGATTTCAATATTGTTGTGTGTAAGAGAATGGGGAGCCTGGAGGAGAGAGACACATACATAGGGAATGGCCAGTCAGTGGAGCAGTCAGAGCACACACATTTATTAAGTTTGCTATATTATATAGATGCAGTTTATGGCTCCCCAAACAATGACAATAGTGATATCAAAGATTACTGATCACAGATCACCATAACAAATAATGAAAAAGTTTGAAATATTGCAAGAATTACTAAAATATTGCAAGAATTACTAAAATGTGACTCAGACACAAAGTGAGTAAATGCTATTAGAAAAATGGCACTATAGATTTGCTCGGTGCAGGGTTGCTGCAAACCCTCACTCTATAAAAAACATAGTGCCTGCAAAGTAAATAAGGCAAAGTACAATAAAATGAGATATGCCTGTATTTGAAGATGGCCCAGAGAAGGTGATTGCTCTGTGTCTATGTATTCACATCAGTGACTGACAAACCAACATGAAACCAAAAAACCCCTTTCATTCTATGCCAGGTTTTTCTGCGTTTAAGGCTGTAGCCAGTATTTGCACAGCCCTTTATCAGCTGAGATGTAGTTTAGGCTTCTACTTTCCCTTCCATACCTCTCCTTCCCCTCTTAACCCTGAGTCTTGGTTTTTGTTTTTGCCAGGGGACTTCACTGTAGGTAATTTAAAGTCTCTGCTCTGACTCTATCTTTACTCCTGTCCCCTCCCCAAAGTCACTTCCTTGATTGTAGTGTCATTATATCTACCCACCAACTTTTCTTCCTCAAACATGCTACTCTTAAAGTATGGTTCCTTCTCAAGCAATTCATTCTGTCTTAAAATACAGCCTGGTTATTCACCAGTGAGTCATCTGTCTTGTGACCATGGGGTAGATTTTTTAGTTCTCATCCGGTGGCTTGACCTTGCCAGGCAATGCTTTGTAGCTTCTCTCTTCCTACTTGTTGGGCATGTGACCAATGGTCCAACCAAGTGGAGGCATGGGGACTGAGGGCCACTCATTACACTCAACTCGTAGAGGTCAGGGCATTTAATTACTACCACTACTTGCAGAGAAGGTATTTACACAGACTGACCATGAGCCTTGAAAAAAAACCAAGACTTTCCCTGGTGTTTTAGGTCAAATTTTATCATTTTATAAAAGAGGATAGAGTTGAAAAAGATGGCAAAACAGAGAAGAAGCAGAATAAATTTTCAGTTCTCTCAGGTTTGGTTTTAACATGAGTGAATTAGCTTGGTTTTTAAAAAGTATCATTTATACTCAGTATTATAAAATCTTTGGGTTGGACAAAGAGTGTCCGATCTACTGGTTCTCAGCCTTTGGTTGCAGCATCTTCCCTTAGGGCCGTGGTCAGCAAACTGTGGCTCGCGAGCCACATCCGGCTCTTTGGCCCCTTGAGCGTGGCTCTTCCTAAGCCTTAGGAGTACCCTAATTAAGTTAATAACATTGTACCTACCTATACAGTTTAAGTTTAAAAAATTTGGCTCTCAAAAGAAATTTCAGTCGTCGTGCTGTTGCTATTTGGCTCTGTTGACTAATGCGTTTGTTGACCACTGCCTTAGGGTATGACAGCCTTCCAAATCGTGACAGTTTGCTCCAGTAGTGATTTCTATTATGGGAGGAATGCAACTTGAACAAGTCCTGCAGGTGATTTTAATATGCCACCCTGGCATGGCCTTGTTCTGTGCCTCATGTTGATAATTAATCAACAATTTTATTGAGTGTCTTCAATTCATTAGGTGCTGTCCTATGCGTTAGGAATACAATATGGTCCTTGTCCTTTGGGACTTGCTATCTTGTAAGCACACAGACCCCCTCCTACCCCCCCCCCATCCAAAAATACAAATAACTATACTTTATAATTAGTTTGGACATAAGTTTTGAAGAGAGAGCAGAGTAGGCAGGAATATGTTTAGATTTAGACTGCATGCTCGGGGAAGACTCTCTGAGGAAGAGTGACATTTCCCAGAAGGATGAGTAGGACTAGCTACATCAAGAGCCAGAGAAAGGGCACTGCAGAGGGAGGGGAGAGCACACGCGAAGGCCTGGTGTGAAAAGGAACTCAGCATATTTGTAAGTAGGCCAGTTTGGCTGTGCACAGGGTAGGGTGGTGAGTTGAGGGGCGGTATGGAGAGAGAGGAGAAGAGCAATAGAGGTGACGGGAGGAAAGGAGATAGACAGGAGCCAGGTCATGCAAGGTCATGTGTTTGAATTTTCCTCTCAATATATAAACGACTTTCAGGAGGAGAGTGCTTTGCCCAGCTCTGTGTTTATGAAAGACTCTGCCTGTGGTGTGGAGCATGAGAGGGGAAGCCCCAATCTAAGCCTATTCTCCTTAGATGCTTGACTTCAGCTTACCAGGTGATCATCCAGAATCTTCCTGAACATCTCTGTGGCAGGAATGATCTTTATTCGCCAAGGCAGCCTCTTCCGTTTTCATGTAGCTGAATCTCAGAACACTCTTTTTCATGAACTGAGATTTGTCTCCCTTTACTACCCATTCAAAGATTTGGTTTAGCCATAGAACAGGGCTGTTCTTTCTTCTAGGTGGTAACTTTGCCAGTCACCTTCCCTCCAAACATACTTCTCTGAGATTTCCGATCTTAGTGAATTCTCCCATATCTACCCAGCTGCTTACCCCAGATGACCTGCTAGTCACCCTGCACAGCCTCTGGGGTTTCCTCAGCCCCACATGCAGTCATTCCCTACCTCTAAATCATTCTGGAGTCTTGTCTACTTGCCAGCACCCCTGTTGCTATAAAGGGTGTTCAGGGTCTAGATTGCTACAGCCTCCCAATAGTTTCCTCCCTCCAGTCTTGCCCCATTGAAGTCCCTCCTGCACACTGTGCTCAGAATTGTCTTGCTGATGTGAGTTCTAAGCCTATCTTCCCTTTTACTGCTTCTCACAGTCTTCAAAGAGAAGTGTACCCTCACAGCAGGTGAGCAGTGGCCTTTTACACGTGGGTCCTCTGCCCTTTCTGGCCCCAGGGCGGCCACTTTGCCCCTTCTTACCTGACATTCCAGGTCTGCTGGTAAATGCATGGTGTCCTTAATGAATCACGTTTCCTCTCACTACTGGGGGTTTTCACATCTGCTGCCTCTTTTCTGCTTTGCTCCTCTTTTAATCCCCTTCCTCACCTGTTATCTTCTAAAAACCATCCCTGATTATTACCCATTCCCTGGTCTATCCCAGGTACCCCTTCTATGAATTCCCATAATTCCCCTGTGCTTGCCTTACTATAGCAGTTAGCACGTTGTATTATAGTCACCTCTGTCCCATGTAAATTCTGTACTCTTTGAGGACAGTGACTATAACTTATTCATTGTTGAATTCCCAATTCCTGGCATAATTCTTGGAATATAGGAGATAGTAAGTAATGCTTGAATGAATGAATGAACGAACTAATTTAGATTCCCTTTAAGTCTTTTCTTTGAATTAAATTCTCCCAACTCATTCAGCTTTTCTTTAAAGCCTTTTTTTAAAAAACTGATTTCTCAGAGAGAGAGAGAGGAAGGGAGAGGGAAAGAAATAGAAGCATGGATGAGAAAGAAATACCTATCGGCTGCCTCCTGCACGCCCCCGACTGGGGATGTGCCCTGACCCGGAATCTAACGAGTGACTTCTTGGTCATGGATCAGTGCTCAACCACTGAGCCACACTGGCCAGGCTTATTCAGGTTTTATGACATTATTTCTAGTCCTCTCACCCTTTTACTCTTCTTTGGATGCTTTAGTGTCCCTCTTAAAGTGTCATAACTAGGTTATAATTGTATCACATTTAAATTTTAAAAAGACTTTAAAAGTGATTTTTAAGTCACTGTGACCATACAGATAAATAAAATATCGAGTAAACTGGGCCACAAAGAAAATTTCAGAATACATAGATATAATTTTTTACCAGACGAAGCTGATAGCGATACTGGCATAATGAATGAAATCAGCTTTTTCCTCTGTTACTCTCAATGCATTAATCCGTCTTTGCCTTAGATGAGTGGCTGTTTGTTAAATTGAGTTTAGTAATCCACACGGTGTTCCTAGGCCATAATTACGGAATTCAAGTCCCACTGCCAAGGCAAAGCCTTTCCCAAGCATCTTGGTTTTTGCCTTCTATAAAATTAGAATGATTAGACTTTCTATCTACCTCTGGTGTTAGAAGATTGATGTTGTATTAAGGGATCACGTTTTATTTCTTAGATGAAAGGTATTTTGTAAATGCAGTGAATCAGAATGTTATTATTTCAAGTTGTGTAATAAAATGGAATATCTGTGGAGAAACATTGCCTGAGCATTCTTTTGTTATTTGTTTTTACAAAAATTGTAGCTATTAAATTGGAAGTCATCTATGGGAATAGAATGATCTAGATGTTTTTCAGGGGGAAAAAAGTATGAGTATGTGTTAAGGGAGACTGACTTTGAGCAAGGTCTATACTTTAATTTTTTAAATATAAATTAGGAGTAACTATACCCCACAGGCCAGTTTTCCTAAACTAATGCACAAGGGTATAGTTATTGCAAGGATTAAATCAGGATTATACGTAATAGCATTTAGCACAGTGCCTGGTGTGTGGCCATCACTTAGTAAATGGTAGTTGCTATTTTTTAATTTTTTTTAACTGGACTGATTTTAGGCAGTTACTTATTTTTTTTATGTATGTTTCAGCTTTGGCTCCATTCTACAAAATTCTTAACTGCTGCTTTCGTGCATGAATTCTTAGATTTGGGAGGACATTGTTAAAGTTTAGAACCCTTGGTTGAAGTCAGGCTTTATAAAATCAGGGGAAAGTAGGGACTAAAGCTTCATAGTCTTCATTTGACCATAGCAAAAGTTTAAGAAGTATTTAGAAAGAAGACTGATTATTACTTAGAATAGTGAGTGTGTGTGTCCAACATATAATAATAGCCAGAATAATTATCACTATTTATCAAACACATGCCAAGTCACTGGACTAGGTTCAAGGGTGTGACGGGAATGGAATACATAGATAGGTGAGTAAGATGTGGTCTGTGTTCTCGGGGATCTTTCAGTTTTGGGGGAGGTGTGGTAGGTTAAATGACATCTATCTACACAGATGACTAACACAGGGAGAAGAGTTACTTTGGAAGTTGAGGTTCAGAGGGAATAAATAAGTAACCTGTCCCAGAACACACAGCTAGTGAGTTCCAGGATTTATTTCCACTACACATTTGCTTCCCAGGAAGTGAATTTTAACTCTAATGATAATAAAAGGTCAGGATTTAGATCATCTTATCTTTTGAAGTTCTGTAACCTTTGTTTGATGTGAACATTCTAAGAGTACATCATTATGTACTTTGTATTTAGCAGATAAAGAGTCCACATAAAATAGCCACTGAAAGGCTACCCAAAGGCAGCAGAACTAAGCCAAAAAAAGTCACGGAAGTTGTCTACAATATTCTATCTTCATTTTTGACTGTAGGCCTCTTTATTACTTTAAATTACTAATAGGGTTGCAGTCACTTTACTAATAGTTTTGCCATTTGGCCAGTTACTTTTGAAAAAATATTCTACAAGGAGAAGGATGTAAAGAGTATAGTCTCTGTATATATGTTTTCACTCTGGAATTTTCAGTGGTGTTCAAAGGTGTCGATGATCTTGCCATTAAAAATTATGTTTTCCCTTTCCAGCTTAAAGAAGTCTTCTGCTGAACTGAAAAAAATATTAGCTAATGGCCAGGTAGGTGTCATCGTTAATATTTTCAGATAGTAGTAACTTATTACTGTCTAGTTTTTGAATCCATAAACTTAACAAACAGATAAAGAATCCGTGAATGTCTTCTTATCATAAATGAATTACATGGCTTAATTTGATTGGCAGAACAATTTGCAGCACGTTTTTCAAACTGTGCTAATGGGTTTCACTCCCGGCAGATTGAAGTACCATGCACACACCCTGCTGCCTTCTCAGTTTAAAAAAAGTTAATCAGTTCTGAACAAGTGTGTCAACCCATGGGTTGTCGAAATGGCCCTGTATCCTGAGGTGACTGTTTCTTTCATTATCTTTGGGGAGAAAAAATAAACCAAACTGTTACTTTCTCACCATAGCACACTTCTTTTGTCCTGAAACTAACACTGGCTTTTCAGGGAAATAAAATAACAGCAGATCTTTGGCATTTAAAATTCCGAGGCTTTAAGAGCTCTGGTTTGCCTAGTCGACTGGCCATCTTAAAGCTGCATGACCTAACCCACCCAGTGAGGGACAAACGGGCCTGCAGGCCACTTATTTCTCACTAATTTTGATTCAAGTAAATGGACACATCTGAAATAGTATAGTGCTTTTAAACATACATTGGTAAATTAAGCTACCTACAGGGTCCTCGATTCTTCAATAGCAACATAAATGTGTTTTAATGTTTGTTATAGAGGAAGCCCTTTGATAGCCTTGGAGGCAGGCGCCTGTCCATTGCGATTAAGCCTGCCTATTAGGCTCTATTGACTGAGACATCTGTGTCACTGCAAATAAAAGACTCTTATTGATTTTCTTAACTGCTGTTCACTTCCCGTCCATGTTTCGAAGGCTGAAATCTTAATTATCTCAGATGCTTATTCAGTGCCTTCACACACTGACCTCTCCAAGCCTCATTGGCATTTCATGAATCAAGTACTTGTAGTGGAGCATGTCAAGAAGACAAAGCTGGGTCCTCATGCTTGTCCTTTAATATCACCTGTAACTTTATGGCCTAATAGATGGGTGTGCTCCTGCAAGCCTCCTTATTTAGTGCACAATCCCTTGAATACAGTTGGAAAAAGTAAGCTGATCTGGTTTGTGTGGGTTCTAGTTCGTACACATTGTATATACAGCGAAGACGAATCTGGTGTTGTAGGTGTAATCGTTATGAATTTTAGATCATATTTATCTAATATTTTTAACTTTAAGCAGTCAGAGATTGGTTTAGATTGAGGTTCACATGTGTGTCCTTCTGGTGCCCTGTGTGTGTTCAGAGTCAGTATGAAACAAACTGGACTAAAAGCACAGCCTAGGATATTTATTTTGGTTTTTTTGGTTTTTTTCCCTAGGATGTTTATGTATCTTCAACATCTTGTTACTAATTGTAATTTATGTATGAGTCACTTGTGTTCTTCAGCTGGAAAATATATTTCAAAATTGACATAAATTAAGAAGCTTTAACTACATTTGTTCAACCCAGGCAATGGAAAATAACCTGTCATAGATTCCCCTTTCAGAAATGAAAAACAGTTTATTTCCACTGCAAAAAATAAACATCCAGAAATGTTGCTTGTGTTTTGACAACAAACCTAGTGCCATAAATATCTTAGTGGTCTTGGTTATGAGGTTCCCTTCAGTGGAAGATTGTTACGACAGTGATTTTTGACACTTAAAAGATTGTATTGCTTTCCCTTGGGAATGTTATAACCCCACATTAAACAGTATGGTGTTTTCTTTCTCTTAAGGATAAGCCTTCTTTATATTTACTTTCATTCACAAAAACAAACACAATTGGAAGTCTTCAAAAATTCCTCCTCCTTCTACCAATTCCTCAATTCCTTGATGCTATAGGGTAACTAAAGAGTGAGTGAGATTGCATTGCAGCGAGGTAATGTGCACAGTTGTGGGCGTCAATAAATTTCTGGGCTGAACACTGACACCCCTTGATATGGAAGATGTAAGTCACATTTAACGATACTTTAACACTTGAGCATAGTTTTTTATTTTAGTGGTTTATGCTCTCAAGCATTAATAATGATTTGCCTTTCCACTAGCCTCCACTTAGATTTAATAAGGAATTCATATTAATCATTAAAAGAAAGGGACATGATTCTTCAAGATAATCAAATATTGACAGGTTAGAAATAGCTTTCTGCCTGGGTTCATTGATATAGGTTATGTGATATAAATATTTATTTCTTTTCTGTCACTCAGAGTAAATGCCACCAATTGATTCAGCATTGATATAGTGTCAACAGTTCATAAGAAACATTTGACTGGCTTGTGTTTTCCGATTAGTCTCTGCTCTATAAAGTGGGATTTACTAAATCTCTCCAATTGTCTGCTCATAGAGTGTGACTGCTTCTGAAACCATTATTGCTTCGATTTGTGAAGCAAAGGTCTAGTGATAGGACTAGTTTCTGTCAGACCTTTACATATAAAATAAGGATTAATTGAGCATTTTTATTTTAATGATTTATAAGCGATAGATACTGATTCTTCTTAACGCAGACAATAAACAAAGAATATTTTCTTTGCTGATTCATAATTGAATTCCATTTCATTTTTCCCATTAATTTCATTAATTTTATATTAAATCAAGCACTTTTTAAAAAGTTTAACATTTAGTCATTGAAATAGAGATACCATTTTTCTGTTATTGCTTAAGTAGAGGATTCCTTAAGGTATTTTTGGCATGTTTTATTTAGAACTATAAATCAGTACCAAATATGTGTTTTCTGGACGTGTTTTTTCCCACTTCAGTTTTAGTGTGCTATCCTCTATTTAACATTGGCTCTTGATTTGAAACTGAAAAAAAAAAAAAGGCCCAGTGGGTCAATTTAAAGGATTCAAAAAGTGCACAGTTACTCCAAGTATGTGTAACTTTGACCTTTGCATTTCTAAAGTTGTTTTTCCTCTTTTTAATTTTTAGATTTTGTAGGAGATTTTGTGACAGTATTTTGTTATTCCCAATAAATCAAGCATAAATGTACTGTGAAGTCACAGATCTAGAACTAATTCTGATCCTGCTGCATGTTTGGCTGGTATTTTGAGAACTTCAAATGCCTTTAGAAAAACTTTTTTTGTTTAAAAAAAAAACAAAAGGAGGAGGAAGAAAAATAGGTATTGTACTGTAAAATTAGCTTTAATTTCTAATTTTCAGCAGTATATAAAACTCTTAGATTCTTACAGTTCATTTTAGATCCCATATGAAGACTGAAACATAAATGAGACTGTGTATATAAGTCCAGACTACATGAAACCCTCCTCTACCCATACACCACACCCTTTCTTCCCTGGGTGTGTGCCTACATTTCTTTCACAGCACCCGCCTCTCTATCAGCAGGAGCAGAGCCCAGTGCCAGTCATTTCTCCAGGTCATTTGCCATTTCTGCAGCTGACAAGTAATCATAACTCTCATGGCTTTTTCTTTCTCCACCCTCACTTCTATTATTGTGCCTTTATTTGCCTTTTTTTTTTAAGTCAAAACAAGGAAACTGAGTTATATTTAAATTTTATTTTGGTATCTTTGTTGAATAAAAGTTTTACTTTACCTCTTCTATGTAAAATGCTATGTAATTTTTTAAAGTTTTCTTCTTAAAAACAAATACCATAACTAATGAAATTGCTTTTAACTTGTGAGTGGCCTCAAGTTGATTATTTTCCTTCCTCTGGGCAGTGACCATGGATGGCGAGGCTGTCCATCCATACTTACACAGACCAACTGCTAAGATCGAGCCTCTAGTGGAGCACATGAAAGACAGTTCTAGTCTTGACTAGTTGCTGACTAGTTATGTGAATTCACATATGACCTATGTGAATTGGGCTAAATGCTTAAAATGCTATACAATTCTATGGTTATGAGATCTGATCCTAACTACTGTATTATTTAAATGTACTCTGTGGCTTTTAAACCCCACTTTTGCATCATAATGAGCACTCTTCCTGTGCTTCATTTTGAAAAGTTGGATTAGTAGACTTATTTAAAGTAAAAGGGCAGAAGTGTTAACTGTTTGTTGATCCCTTTAATGGTTTTCCATAATTGAGGCCAATTAAAGTAATACATTTTGATCAGAGCTATGAAATTCTGAAAATTTTATAATCAATTTATGAGGTCAGCTCTGATAGTTTTCCTTTGTGAAACATTTTTTACATCATAATATTTGTATACCATACAAAATTAGAAAATTCAAATAAGCAAAAAGAAAAAGAATCTAATAAGAGACTGTGTTCTTATCAATATAATATTTTCTAATATAGAAAAAGAATCTATATCTAAAATATAAAATCTATCAGTGAGTTCATAGGTCAGGCAACGGTCTATAAAACTTTAAAACATCATAGAAACACTTTCCCCATTTTTTATGGATACTGTCTTTTTACGTGGTACTGTTCCTAGAACTTGTTCAAAACCATTTTTACATTTATGTGGCATTTACAATCTACCTCATTATCCGAGGGATTCCAGACTCCTATCCTTGAATTTGCTTACGTAGCGCGCGCGCATACACACACCATATGATATTCTCTATCTTCTGACTGTTCTGGATGCCCACCACTCCTGCTTAGGCTGGAGTGCTGGGAATGCTGGATGGGTGGCTGCTCCCTTTCTCTTTTCAACTTAATTCATAAAAAGACTATGAATTTGGGATTATAATGGTTGAAGCTGCTCAGCGACATGCCATACTTACTCCTTTGCCTTCTCTTCCTCCAACAAAATGCCACAAAATCAAACTCCTTCCAAAGTCCTAGGTCTATCCTAGTATCTTATTGGAATATCAATATGTCTTGGTTTGGGTATTTTTCTGAAAGGAAACTCCTGGTCCTTTTACCAGAAAGGCCCTGATGGAGTGATGGAGGCGAAGGGGAGATGACCACAGAATGCACCTCACCAGAGCCCGGCTCCCATATACTCCATAGCCCCAGCCTACTTACTCTTAAATCTCAGTGCCACTAATTCAGAATTTGTGAACTTGAGTGAAATTTACTTCAAGCCATGATGAGGGTGCAGCTTGTTAGGGAAGCTAATGGTACAAATTAGGTTGTTAGAGTCATGTTTCAACTACATAGAGAAATACTTTAAAGGAATTAGCCTATTTGTACACACCAATAGTACTGCCATTTACATATGTATCCTTTATACCCATCCATCAAAGAAAACCCAATAGCAGCGCTGCTAGTGTAGCATCTCAAGTTACTTTATGTGCTCCTTTTTTTTAATGCTGTCTTAAAATTTATCATTTGGTCCAGAATAATGAGGCTTTTTTCTTCATGCCACATCTTTCACGCAGGTTAAAATATGGTGGTTGTTGTTTTTCTGTATTAGTAATATAATTAGTGAGGAACAGAATTTCCCTAAAATGAGGAAATAGTTGTCAGTTTTTCCAACTTGTCTGTCATATCTCCACTAACCCTAATTAGTAATTAGCTAATTGCAAATTGCATCAATCAGGTTGTACTACAATTAAATCGGGTGCAGAATTGGCCTTCATACATTAATCTGTTAATATTCTTTTAGGGGTTGGCAAAGTGGCTTGAAAAGGAACTGTTTCTGTTACCTGCACTGTACTCCTAATTATTACAGCTCTCTGAAGCTTCAGTTTCAGAAATGTATAGAAGAAAAATATTTCCCTTGATAAATGAAACCTTGCTTTATTCAATTGGTGGAAGTTTAGAGTACAGCAAAATAGTTAAAGCTTTAGTATAATAGTCTGAAAGCAAACTATTTTTTTCCAGGTGGTATTGAATTAAAAACTCCATCCATTTTCTGCCCATGCAAGGCAGTTCAATTCCCTGGAAATTGATTTTTTTTCAGGGCTTAGTATGGCTTTTCCCAAGCTTTAGCTATATGGAAAATAACACCTTTATTGAAGCCACTTAGTGAACAAAGTTGGCAGTTAATTTTTAAGCAACCAGACCAGTGTGTAGAAAATTACTAAATGGATCAAATATAATCTGAGTACTCTTAAAGTAATTTGATAAATAATTATTAGGGAGTTATTTTGTGGGTGCTAAAATAATTTACTATTATTTGTGATACAAATGAAAGTAGTATTTGTGGCATACCAGTTTTACAGAACCTGGGAAAATGTGTATGCTGCTTTATATATTAAATTATGGAAATGATTTTATAAGAATCACATGCTTATATGGCTTTCTTATATGCATTATAATATTTGCCTATATGTGCATTTGAAAGTGCATTGATTTGGCACTTGTCTATCATCTAATATGACTTCTACCCAGTTATTGCTGTATACTAATTTATCATTTCCAAAGAAAAGCTATATCTACTCCAGGAAAAATCATTAACATTACTCAGTTTGTTTAATGTTAATTATAGGGTCATCTGAGGAGTTTTCAGGAGCTGATTTATTTACAGATCGTGAATTAGATTACTGTGTGTGTGTGTTGTCTTCCCAAGTTTGACTTTGGTTATGTGCAGTGCTGTTGGCATTGCTTATATGTAGTACTGGAGACTGTGTTCTTATCAGTATCTCTGACCTGACCCTTTTGAGCTATGTTATATCATCCCATTTTGACACCTTTTATCAAACTTTAATGAAATGACCCAGGCAAACAAATTGTCATTAAACTTTCCATCACTTTGTCCCTTGGTATCGTCTTTTATAAATTGGACAGCAAATGTTGTATTGATCTTCTCGTTCTTGCAGCTGAACTTGAAATGACCCAGACTGCTTGTTGTTTATGGCCCAGAGTTGCTTTTCCTTGACATTTCCATCCACAGCATGACACCCTTTTTGTTTTTCTCTCTTTCTTGTGGAGATGAATGAACAAGACATACGATATCGAGACACCCTTGGTCATGGCAACGGAGGCACAGTCTACAAGTGAGTAGTCAATTTTGTTTAAACTTTCCACTCTCCACGTGTGGGTATCCAAGTTCTTGGCACAGATTTTTAAAAGACCACCAGCGCTTAGATCTTATTTCCAAATTTAACTCCAAAATTCTGCAAGGCATCTATTTTTCTCAGGAATTGCTTGGAAAAGTGCATTTATATAGCCTTTTTAATATTTCTGAGTCTGCATTTCTCCTGGGTGATCCGTTAATAGTCCACCATTAGCAAGTGTGCCTTTAATTGGCCTGAAGTGTAATACATTTTTTCCTTCTCTCTTTAACATGATTTTTTAAAACTTGCTAGCACCCTATGCTAGTCCCCTGCCTGTTCATAGCTATGCCCAGTGGAGGACAAACCTTATAAATACCACTGCTTTGCCCTGTGTTGACACTGTAAGTTATTAACAAGACTTCTTCCTGTTGTATTTCCTTCTCTCCCCACCCCGTTTCCCTGAGAGAATTTCTACACATTGATGAATATGTTAAGTTATAAAATTCTCCCAAATTCAGGTTGCAGTGATCTTGTCCTAAAGGAGTGTTCATTTTCATATTAAAAAATGCTAGCCATAAAATGTAGTTCTCTCGATAGGGAAGTCTTTCTCATGTAGTGCAAAGTTTAAACTACATAATGTAATATCTGGTACTTAATAGTCTGCAGTGGTGTATGAAAAATATTCCACCAGGAATTAAAAAATCCATACTCTCTAAGAAAGCCCTGAGGGAGAAATAAAGCTTTCCTCCAGAGAGCTAACCCTGCATCACATTACGATTGTGTTTTTACCTTCAGTATTTTAACATTGATGTTAATATATATTTTCAAAGTTGTAAAATAATTTATTTTCTAATTGGTTACTAATGTCCCTAGAATTTTAACTAACCACATGAATACATGTAAAAATTGCCCTATGACCATGAAGGGTCGCATCCTAAAACCCCAGAACAACCCCCACATATAGATGCAGTCTTGGCATAGAATTAGATTCCTCAGGGTTAGAAGCTCCTTCAAAGTCATCTGCTTCAGTCCCCACCCAGGGCTTTAGTCCGCCCTGCAGGTAGAGCCAGGATGTGAGTCCTTTCTCTTGAATACAGCCCTTTCAGAACTTGTGTTTACATTATCTGGATGATTTCCCCCTACAGATGACTGGATACTGTGAATAGTTGGTCTAAATGTTAAGTACTTGCATTATGATAATTCAGAAGATAAAGTAAGGGCATATTTCTTATGCAGCACTTGTTGTCTTGCTTTCAAATGTTTGATGACTGTGTCTAGTGAGTTTGAGGCTACTGTTGGCCTTTCTTGGATCATACTAGCATTCCTTCCCATGCAGTCCCTAGCTCTGCACAACTAGCATCTCTTCATTTTAGTCCTCTCCTCCTTACTTTTATCTGACTTGGATTTTCACTCTTTTCTGAAGGTTCATGGGCTCAGGTATTCTTAGAAAGGAAAGAAGGAACATGTATACTCCGATTTTCTTCTCCTGATTTCCCTTAAGGGAGAAGTTTTCAAAGCTTCAACCTTCCTTCTTCCTGCTTTCATGCTGATAGCCAGATATAATAATACAGGAAAGATTTCTAGCAACTCTTTGGATTCCTTTTATTGGCTTCAAATGGAATCCAAAAACATTTCTTATTTGTGCTGTTGCATCAAATATTTAACTGTCAAGCATGTTTGTATTTTTTAATCAAAGGCCGATTATGAATTTACTATCCTGGTTTGTTCCAGAAGGGAGAAAACATAAAGCCACCAAACCCCAGCAGATAATTTTTACTTGAAATAATATTTTAATGTTAAAATTCTAATTTTTCACCTTAAAACACAGGCTTATATCTTAAAAGGGAGAGGGATGGAAGTAGCATACCCACCTAGCAAATAAAAATTATAGCAAAATCACATTAATATTTTTAAAATATTATTTTTAATTGTGATAAAAATAAATATAACATAAAATTTACCATCTAAATCATTTTTAAGTTCAGTGGTATTAAATACATTAACATTATTGTGCAACTCCCAACACCACCCATCTGCAGAACTCTTTTCATCTTGCAAATATGATATCCTGTACCCATTAAATAATAACTTCCCATTTGCCGGGTTAATGTTTTTAGCAAGAAGCATGGCTAGAACTTTTCCTTTTATTAGGGCCACAATATCCAAGGGAACATCCTCCCACATGTCCTTAGCCCTTTAATTTGCTGGCATGCTACAGTGACATTAGCAACTTATTCTAAGAATTCATTTAGCTCCCGTTTCTTAGGCTCCATATGCATGTTGTAAGACTTAATGTTTTTGGCAGTGGTTGTTAATGGAGGGTGAGTACTAAAATATGATCATTTTAGTACTTTATTTTGTATAGTTGATTTCTTATAAAAAGAAGACATTTCAGTTACCTCTTGCCTAGGTGATTCTTAAGGAAAAGGACATGAAGAGACCAAATTGCATAACTGCTTGTCATTGATCATTGGCCTTCACTTCTTCCTGGGCTTCAGTGTATGCTGTTCTTATGTCCTGGCTTTTAATTCAGCACAAAGAAATGATATAATCATCAAGAAATGAAAATCCACTTTACTAAAGTCTCTATAAAACCAAATGTTTTATGTGTTATGATTGACTTTCTCCTACAATAAGTTTACCTTAATGGTTTTGACTATAAAAATTGTGATTTTTTTTCAAACAAAATGATTACATTACAGGCTATGCTACATAAACTAGATGAAGAAAATATTGGAAAATCCACTCGTTGGTAACAAAACTGCTTAATGGGCCTATTTAATTTTTTTCTTATGAAGTATAATAAAGCTAATAAATACAAAGCAAACGTTTAACATTCCAGTCTTATTTGCTCCACTTTATGGGCTACTGTGACTTGCAAGGGACAAACTGCAATATATATTACTTAATAGTTGGTGACACTTTCATCCCTTACATCTTGATGTTCTCTCCAGTTATGCAACATGAAATTCTGTGTCTAGTCCCTGCCCTTCTCTGATAGTGATCCAGGCAGGTAATATTAAGTTGGTATTTCTTGGACTACTGAGTTGGATGAAATGGACCATAAAGGAAACACCTTTCACTAAAATATAGCCCAAGCCTAGGAGGAAGAATAATTTAGGAAAAGGAAATGAATGCACCTTCATTATTGCTCCATTTACCAAAGTACTACAAGTTGTTCCAAAAAATCAATTCAGGAAAGACACATGTTCTATTCCCCTCTGAAAGATTCACAATGAATCTCAAAAACTTTGAGAAAGTAGAGAGCAGTATGTGTTGTGATTACGTGTAGGGGTTCTGAGTTTGAATCCTGCATCTGCCACTAACTAGCTGTGTAACCTTGGGAAAGTTATATCATGTCTTCTGCCTCAATTTCCCTATGTGTAAGATGGGGATATCTGTCTTACAAAGTTGCTGTGAGTTTAAATGAGATGTACCACAGAAGAAGCTTACCACTGTGACTTGACACTAAATGTTAGCTGCTGGTAATGGTAGTACTGGTAATGGTAGTACTAATAACAGAAAAGTCATTAAGCCTTTATGTTCCCTATGCTTAACTTGGCTATAGGATTATTTTTCTGAAATACACCTATAAACATCTCACAGAATTACTGTTGTGTTGAATTAACTTTGAGAAATTCTACATTAAATTATGATATGTAGTATATTTCTGTGTTTTCTTGTATTTTCTAGTTGCCTCATGAATATGATTTATTTTTCTTACATAAATCTTACAATGATTTTTTTTAAGTTTCAAAGTATTTTCTCTTTCATCGTGGTATTTTGTAATTGCTGTAGGACAGCTGGTATAATATTAAGCCCATTTTACCACCGGGGAAAGCCAGGGCTTGCATTCCTGTGACCATTCAGTAGTAGAGCCAGGAACTCTTCAGAGTACCTCTTTCTTTCACTGTCTTCCCCCACCCCCCAACCCCTGGCAGTGTTGTTTCTCAAGGTCAAGCAGAGTCCATTGTGTTTTCTTGTATTTTCTAATGTACCCAGCATAGTCTGAAGGATAGATTCTTTATACATGTTGGCTGAAATGGAGTGAGGCAAGTGGAGGTTTTTTCAAGCTGGTTTTAATAAGACTCTTTAATTGGGTCCTTCCCATATCTAGCTACTTATAGATCTTGCAGAATTCAGAGGCTACATGATTGTTCATATTAACCAAGAACAATAGAAATTTCTAAATTAAGGGCTATATTTGAACGACTGATTTTCTTACAGATGTTAAAAATTTGAGAACGTAGCACCCATTAACCCAAGTATTAGTGACTGTTCTCTTTTCTTGGATATTATGGCACATTGAAATGAGAGTAATTAACAGTCTCAGTTGCTTTGGAAACATTCTGTGATCATGAAGGCCAGTCACTCAGGTTCTTTGCTCTGTCCTCACAATTTCATGGAGTCACTTAAGCTTTGGGTTTAGAAATGAAGTAATATTAAACTCTTAGGACTTAAGTCATGCCAAGTCAGTTAGCTAACAAGCACTGAAGGAACATCTTTTATATTTTTTCCTTAATACAAATGATTCAGGCTAAGACTCAAGTTGCCAGCTTTTTGGCCATGAATTCTAGTCTATAGGTGTTTAAAAACAGTAATGAATTTTCTGCCTCCATCTGCTTCCTAGAGTACAATTAAGGGTCTAACCTGATTTAGGGTAGAATTTTCTCAGTGATATAATAGGTAGCATATATGCTGTCTATATGGTGTTATGAAGATTGGCTATATGCCATTATTTACAAGTTAATTTAACCATATCTAGAGACAAGAAGAAGAGGGAAGGGATAATACTCAAAGATGTTGGTCTCTCCTCCTTTATGTTGTCTTACCTATTTTTGTTGTTTGTTGGGCAGCAGGGTGAGGATGGTCCTCTGAGATGGTAACTGAGATCATGTGAATTAGTAAATTGTATTCTGCCCTTGTGATGTGACTGGACAGGCCAATTAAAATATTATACTTGTGTTTTGGAGGTGGAATTATTTCAGTTACATGATTTCTTTCATGAAAATTAAAAGCTCTGGTGGCCAGTTATACAAAATGAAAAATACATTGTTGTCTAATTAAACATTGTTTAGGAAACAAAAAATGTTAAATCATGGGACTCCTAAGAGGAAACAATAAAAAGAGTCCTGACAAAACCTATGTAGAACCACAAAGTACCCAGAAACTCTCACTCTTTCACCAGCTGACCTGAAAAGTGCCAAACCTAAACAGCAGGAGGTCTGCCCCCAGCTTCTCTGCGGACTGCATCAGGGACCCCTCAATCCTTTAGATGCTTTCCTTGAAGTGCATCTTATAAATTAGGAGTCCTTTTTAAATGGTCTTGATGTTGAGCCAGGAGTAAGGTGATAGTTTGATTTATTTTAACTTTAATTTCCAATCAAATGACCAGCATTTTCCTTGCAACCAAGGTCATATTTTTAACAAGCAAACAAGACATCATCTTAATGCAAAATTAAATACTTATATATTGCTAGATTGCATTATAGTATCATGTGACAAGTAAGGATATTAATATTTCCAGAAAATCAATGAGTATTTGTCAAATAAAATTAATTATGTATGTTTCCCTCTCTCCCCCTCTCAGCATTCACTGGTATAGGTTTGTTTCATACAATAATGTGTATTGTATTGATTAGAATTTAAAGAATGAACCTGAGCTTGTGATTCGCTACACCTTTCCCACTGTTGCTCCTTCCTCTACGTTCGTATAGCTTCACACATGCTCATATCTATTATTGCAACGATGGATTATTGGCATCCAACCAACATGACAGGATGTCACAGGTTGCTGAGCGTAGATTTTCAGACTCTGTTTCCACCCGAATTAACTATTATTGAAATAGTTTATTGAGATTGAAGTATTGATCATTTTCTGCTAACCTTGGCTTAAGGGAAGAGGAGGTGGTGGTGTTTTTGAAAGATACTAAATTTCATTTTTAAAAAATCTCATTTATTTAGCCTTTTCTTCCTGTTTTATAGCCTGTATTGTTTTATTGCTTGGAAAAGTGTAGCTTGGCTTTATTTTTATGACAGTATAATTATACTTCAGAAATGCACTTGATTACTATGGATAACAAAATTGTTCTAGTATATTGTTTTGGCCAATATTGCTATACAAACAACTTTTCAGTCAATTGAGTCTGGTAGAAATCAATACATTATGGTAATATTTCAAGTATGAATTTGCTGAATCTAAGTATTTCAACACCATCTTCTTTCAGGGAAAAATGATTTTGAAGTGGTAAGACTTATAATATTTTATTAAAAATGCTTTCTTTATAAATAAATTTAAAATTCCCAGCAGAAGTAATTGGGAGCAGATGAAAGCATAAGACTACTTCTGTTTTAATAGGGTGGAAGAGATCTAGTTTCCATTTGAAACCTATTCTCTGGCTGCATTAGGAGGGTATTACAACTGGGTTTTACTTTTCATCACAATATGCCACCTTTGGATTCAAAAGTGTCTGGGCCCTCACCGGTTTGGCTCAGTGGATAGAGCGTCGGCCTACATCCCCAATGGAGTGTGTGCAGGAGGCAGCTGATTGATGTTTCTCTCTCATCAATGTTTTTAATTCTCTGTCCCTCTCCCTTCCTCTCTGTAAAAAATCAATAAAATATATTTTTTTAAAAAGTGTCTGGTCCTGAGTACTGAGTTGACAGAGATTTGTGGATAGTTCAGAGAACACCTGGAGGAGCATGAAGAGAATAATAAGGGGTCTGGGAATCGTGCCTTCCAGTCCTCCTTCATTCATTTGTTGTACAGTCATGTTCTGAGCATGTGTTCTGTGGAGGTCAGTGCACTAGCTATCAAGGACAGCCCAGCTCTCATTGGACCTGTGTCTAGAAGGATGGAGAGTTAAGTATGGATCGTGTCTGGGTAGGTATCCTCACAGGGCCTAGCACTGCGCCTTACCAACTGTGGCCACTTAGTATTTCAGGAATTAATCTGCAGAAGCAGATTCTTCACAACCTAAGGATGGACTCAAAGTGTTGTCCATTGCTAGGCAGCACTGGGAGGTGTGAATTCGCCTACCTTAGGCGGAACGACATGGTTTTGTTCAGAACTGCTGAGAAAGTCATTCCCACTTTGACTCGGACAAGACATGACTGCAGAGGTTACTCCCAAGTCTGAAGTTCCAGAACTAAATTCAGCATTCAGCTATCATAAAAATATTATGTCAGGTGATGCATGGTTTTTCTTTTTTTTCTTTTTTTCTTATTGTAGATTCATTTATTCATTGAATAAATACTGAGGGTTTCTCTATGCCAAGGACTGTCCTGAACACATGCAATTCAGTAGTGAACAAGACAGACAAGTTCCCTGTGCTCCTGGACTCACACTAGTAAGACAGACAAACAGTAATGAAGGAAATGAACACCAGAATAAGATGATATCAGGCCTTGCAAGTGATATAAAGAATGTAAAGTAGGTACTCAGCAAGGCTTATCTGAGGAGGTGATATTTGAGCTGAGACCTCAAGGACAGGAAAGAGCCAGTCTCGGGGAAATCTGGGAAAAGAACCTTCCAGGCAGAAGGAACCTAGTGCAGCGGTTCTCAACCTGTGGGTCGCGACCCCTTTGGCGGTTGAACGACCCTTTCACAGGGGTCGCCTAAGACCATCCTGCATATCAGATATTTACATTACGATTCATAACAGTAGCAACATTACAGTTATGAAGTAGCAACGAAAATAATTTTATGGTTGGGTCACAACATGAGGAACTGTATTTAAAGGGCCAGAAGGTTGAGAACCACTGCACTAGTGGCAAAACCCTAAGATGGGTGTGAACATGTTGTGTCTAGCCCAGCGTGATTGGAGAGGTGTGAGCTCAGGGGAGGGCAGAGAGTTGGTCAGGGTGTTATCATGCTGGAAGTTTTAGACCTTGCTAAGTCTATGCTGAAGAAGGCATGGTAAGTCTGGTTACCCCTTATATTACCAGTGAGAAAGACAAAGCTTGGAAGGGTTAACTGGCATGCCCAAGGTTAAATCAAGAGTAGAACTCAGTAGAAAACATTGAGTTGTATACCTTAAAATATATATAGTTTTTATTTGTCAATTATATCTTAATATGAAAGCTGGAGGAGGGAAAAAGACCAGAACTCTGGTCTTTTGACACCTACATCCGTACTTGGGACTACTCCTCAAGCCAGGATTTTTCTGTTTGTCATTCACTCTCTTGAGTTTCCTAATTTTTAACCCAGATTACTTTTGAGTGTAAGACATAAATTAATATATAATTCTGAAAGTCAGTAATGTGCCATCTCTAGTTGTTACTTTTTAGTAGATGTTAAAATAATCATTCCTTGGCTAATAGAATTATTGCAGCATAACTTGTTATTTGGTTTACCCTTTGGGTCTCCTAACTTATTAAAACCTATAATTTAATAATAAAATACCTAGATTAATTGTATGGTTTTGCTAGTGGAGGTGGTGCATTTCTTGACTTACTGGTATAATGCACATTAATTTTTTTTAGCAGTTTTACAGTATCTGATGTGTTAGAAAATTGTAGTCTTTTGGTTGGTATATAGCACAAGCAAATATTTGTATACCATACCATCTAGGGTATTTCCTTAAATTGCTTTTTTGGAAAATAATTCACTGGAAAGTCCAAGAGGCATTTACTGTGTATAACTTTCTGCCAGTTTTTTTCATTGCTCTGTTGTTGGTTACTCTGATACAAGAGACCATGTTTCTGTTAAATTGTTGTCTTACTAGAGTGACATGTTTAGGTTCTCATTTGTGCACTAACTAAATCAGGGGAGCAAATTACTAAATTAGAGGGGAAATAGCAATAGAGACTTAAGCTGTGTATATTAATCATAAAGTTTTCTTAAACATTAATTTGGTTTTAAGTATGACTTTGTATTATGCTATCCCCTTGACTCTAAAATTTCTATATTTTTCCTTGTCGCTATTACAAAAGAAAGAAAAAGAATGTACATTATTATTTCTAAAAGCAGAGTTTGTGGGTTTTGTTTTGTGAATTCAAATAGTGAAGTGAATAATGTTCAGACAAAATTAGAACTTGCTTTAGGGCATAATCAATATAGCATTTTAACAAGCTTAGTGTATTTGAAAACTGTGTTGTGTAAGGTTCTCTTACTGATTCTATTACAACTGTTAACTGTAGCAGCAAAATGTAACAATCTACTTAGTCAATAAACATAAAGCTCCTACTAGACCATAATTAAGTTTTCAGAAAAGTTATGTAAAAACTATGAATAAAATATATTTTTACATTTCTCAGCAATAAAATGTATAGCTAATGAAACTTTACAGTGGTAGAAAAAACGATAATACATGGGATAAAATTCAGAATGAATTTTTACCATAAACACATGTACCAAATTAAGTTTCTGTACACCATTTATTTCTTTTCCTTGTTAACTTGTTTTGAAGGTAATTCTTAGCGTTGCAGAGTATAACAGCTGGGTAGGTGACACAAAAGGACAAATGAGAAGTTTCCCTGCTTTCCTGGAATCCAAGTAAAATGTTTTAAGGCCCCGCCTGCCCACATGTACCCAGAACACAAAAGGTGCTCCACACAGTGGCTGCACTTCCATTTCCAAACTGAGCCACCACGCCCAGGGCTCATCCCCAGCAGCATTAGAATGTAGCGGGTAGAGTAGGCATCACCACTGAAACTCAGTATTCGTTCTTTCTTTCTTTTATTTTCTCTCCTTTTCTTTTGTTAATACTTTTTTAAAAATATATATTTTATTGACTTTTTACAGAGAGGAAGGGAAAGGGGTAGAGAATTAGAAACATCGATGAGAGAGAAACATTGGTCAGCTGCCTCCTGCACACCCCCTATTGGGGATGTGCCAGCAACCAAGGTACATGCCCTTGATCAGAATCAAACCTGAGACCCTTGAATCCGCAGGCCGACGCTCTATACACTGAGCCAAACCAGCCAGGGTTAATCCTCACCCGAGGATATTTTTCCATTGATTTTTAGGGAGAATGGAAGAAAGAGGGAAAGACAGAGAGAAATATCCATGTGAGAGAAACACATCGATTTCTTGCCTTCTACACGTGCCCTGACCAGGGCCTGGGCAGGGAAGGAGTCTATAACTGAGGAACATGCCCATGACCAGAATTGAACCCGGGACCCTTGGTCAGCAGGCTGATGCTCCATGCATGGAGCCAACCCGTCTAGGGCTCGTTATTTCTTGATCCCTTTCCCAGTGCTCTTTCTAGTAAATAATTACACTTTGGTTCTGTGAGGAGAGCTAAAGTAAGCAGACTGTGTACAAGCTGAAGGACTTCTGCTGGCATTTACTTGCAAACATACTACAGTTATACTTTTTACTTTTTACATTGGGCACATGTACCTTACAGATGACCCATATGAACAGACAGCTGTCTTCCTTCTTTCCTCCTCCCCTGGAACGTGTAATATTTAAAGTAACTGATTTAACCCTAGTCAATTTGGCTCAGTGGATAGAGCATTGGCCCTTGGACTGAAGGGCCCCAGGTTGGATTCCAGTCAAGGGCACATACCTTGGTTGCAGGCTCAATCCCTGGCCCAGGTTGGGGCACATGTGGGAGGCAACAAATCTATGTGTCTCTCTAAGATCGATGTTTCTCTCTGTGTGTCTCTCTTTCTTCCTCCCAGTCTCTCAAAAAATCAGTGGGAAAATATCCTTGGGTGAGGATTTAAAAAATAATCTTATATAACAGGGGTCCTCAAACTTTTTAAACAGGGGGCCAGTTCACTGTCCCTCAGACCATTGGAGGGCCGGACTATAGTTTAAAAAAAAACTATGAACAAATTCCTTATGCACACTGCACATATCTTATTTTGAAGTAAAAAAACAAGACGGGAACAAATACAATATTTGTATTTGCATGTGGCCCACGGGCCGTAGTTTGAGGACCCCTGCTATATAATAAAGAGGTACTATGCAAATTGACCATCACTCCAACACACAAGGTAGCCAACCCATGTGGTCAAAGATGGCCACCCCCATGTGGACACAAGATGGCCAGCAGGGGAGGGCAGTTGGGGGTGACCAGGCCAACAGGGGCAGGCAGTTGGGAGTGACTGGGCCTGCAGGGGAGGACAGTTGGGGGCAATCGGGCCAGCAGGGGAGGGCAGTTTGCGGGCAATCGGGCCAGCAGGGGAGCAGTTAGGCGTCGATCAGGCTGGCAGGGAGTGGTTAGGGGGTGATTAGGCTGGCAGGCAGAAGCAGTTAGGGGCAATTAGGCGGGCGGGCAGGCGAGCGGTTGGGAGCCAGCAGTCCTGAATTGTGAGAGTGATGTCTGACTGCCTGTTTAGGCCCGATCTCACCAGCAGTCATACATCCCTCGAGGGGTCCCAGATTGGAGAGGGTGCAGGCTGGGCTGAGGGAGACACACACCCCCATGCACAAATTTTGTGCACCGGGCCTCTAGTAATAATAATAAAAACAAAGTAACTGATTTAGTACAATGTCAAAAATGTCACTTCACCCAGTTGGGTTTTTTCATTGCCCATGGTTTAGTGAGTGTATTTTTGTGTGTATTTAAATAATCTTTGGAATCTTGTTGTTTTGGCTGCTGGTCTTTATAAGGAAGTTAGTTTTCCTCCTCCCACACAGACCCCGCTTCTTTTCTCCTTCCATTAATCTTACTTTAAAAATGTGTGACAACTTTAAGACGTAATTTCTTGAATGGATTGGAAAATACCACCTTTTCTTGACTACACTCAGAGGCTGTAAAACAAAATGTTGCTCAGTTTTTAAAGAGAATATTCTAATATAGTTTATATATTTTTGGAATTGAGTTTAGAATTCAAATACTTTATATCTGTATTCCGGAACATAGCTCCTTAACATAGAAGCACAGTGCCCTGTGCAGGGAAGTCACTCAAATTCCTTCTGGTTTTGGGAGTTAGCTATGACTATTCCCAGGTGGTGGGAGGTACGATGATAGTTTGAGTGTTATTCAGTTTTTATGTTAAAATAAGTAGTCCTTACTGGTTCGGTTTGGCCCCAGTCATGATACGCCCATTTCATGAAGTCTGTGATGCACAAAAGTGCACAAAATGAAGACAGAGTGCCTCTCCTCAGCCTGACAAAAGCTATTCCTTTGCAGAATGGTAGCTGCAGCGAAAGTAAATAAATGAATGGACAGCAATCACAGCCTAGTTGATGAAACTGTTCAATTAAAGCACAGGCATTTACATGGTGTAATTTCCCTAAATTGCCAATGAGCCCCTTTAGACACAACCAGTGTTCAAATTGATTTCAGCATTGATTTTGGCTGAAGCTGATAAATTTCTGCTTGTTAGTTAAAGTAATTTTGCAGAAGACTTTGTACTGCAGTATTGAAGTGTTCATTTAGCTGATGGTTAAAAGAGGAGTTATTTACAGAGGCCTCTACTGTTGTTCTGAGATGGGACAATTCCCCAATCATCTTTTACTTTTAATTTTTTAGGCTCCAGTATACCAATCAATAGGTGATTGAAACTGATTAAAACTTATCCAACCAGCTGCCTATGGCAGTTTAATTAGAAGCTGGATGATTCTTAAATTAAAGTCATCTTATTTTCATTGCGTAGCCATCTTCTAGAAGAGTAAGGGACTAACAATGCTTAAAACTTGAAGTTTGACTTTGTTAAGGTATTTCACAAATGTTAACTCAATAGCTATTTCTAAAGACAACTCAAAAATGTATTCAGATTACTTTGCCTTTTTAGAGATTAGAAGTAATAATATATGTACTTGCTAGACAAGGAATATTTTTTCAGACAAAGGGATAACCTGTAGTATAATGAGATATATGAAAAAACAGCTGTTTGTGATATATAGCTTATTTCATAAACAAGATGAATGCCTACGCTTTTTTTTAAATCTTCACCCAAGGACATGTCCATTGGTTTTAGAGAGAGAGGAATGGGGAGGAGAGAGAAAGAGAGAAAGAGAGAGAGAGAGAGAGAGAGAGAGAGAGAGAGAGAGAAAGAAAGAAATATTGATCTGCGTGATCCTGCATGTGCCCTGACTGGGAATTGAATCCGCAGTCTTTTGGTGCATGGGACAATGCTCCAACCAACTGAGCCACACTGGCCACGGCTGAGCTTATTTTGTAAATACTGTAGTACAGGATGAAACTAGCCATCACAGTATTCTATGTATCTCCTCACTGAAAAGCATGAGCTTTGAATTAATGTTTTTCTGTTTGGAGGTCTAGATTAAAATCAATCTCCAATGAATTTAAAAAAACAAATATTTTTCATATAATTACATGTTAATTTTTGAACAATATTATGAGCAGGGTTATAGAGGATAGATTGTTGCCTTATTCCCCCAGGGAATCTTCCTCATACTAATTTTCTCTAGTGTGGGACAATTTCTTGAGTTTTTAATGGAAATGGGTTAATATTTCTGTCATAGAGGGCATATTACATCTGTTACTACAGGGAAGAAGAGAATAAATGGCTCACTTTCCAGAGGTGCATTTACTCTTTGACCCACTAGGGTCCTCTTTAGTGTTCTAGGAGAGGTAATTTAGTAAATTGTACTCCAGTGGCCTGAAAAAGTTAATGCAACTCTGAAAAGTGAGTCATTCAATCGATTCTCCCCATTGCTTTTAAAAAATCAACATGGACCATATCCAGAGAACCTTGAAGACAACTGGAGTTAGAGGTTCTAGAAGCAGACAGTTTTATTGGGACAGACATTTGATTTAGCTTCAGAGAACTTGAACCTATTTCCCACTCCAGTGCTTATCAGATAAGAATCTTGAAGCAGTTAACCTCACCAAGCCTTCCTTTCCTTAACTACAAAGTGGGGATAATGAGAATATTCACCTTACAAATGTGTATCAAATAAAATAGCTTCTCTATATAAAACACTTTGTACAAACTATAAAGCACAGTGGAATATTAGTTATTAATCAAAGGAAGTTTTCTGAAATAGCCATTTTTGTATCTGATTTTGGAAAGTGATTTATTAGCTTTCCACCAAGAAACTGTGCAGTGAAACCATTTCAGGAGAGAAGTTGCCTAGCCAGTTAATCCTGAAGGTATTCTTATTTTTCACACACGTATTGCCTAACTACTCCATTTCTTTCTTTCATTCCTATCAGGCTTTAATTCTCTTGCTTCTCTGTTTTGCCCATTACATTTTTTCAGAACCTTTGATAAGAGATCACTGTGATTCTAGCCTCCTTGATCTCAAAGGCATTTAGGCCATATATTAAAAGATATTACTCTCGTTGGTGTGGGGAGTGTTAAAGGCTTGAACCAGCCTGCACCAGTTTATGGAAGAAATATGGAGGCAGTGATTACTACATTAACTTTGAGGCAGGTGAGGGAGTAAAAAGAGGTATATAACCAGAGTAAATAGAAAGCAGATGACATGATAAAATGTAGGGTTATCATAACGTTTCTCTGATTGGAAATCGTTCTAACCCAGCCCAGTTCCCCATGCTATATGTTAGGTTGGTTTGTGAGCCCTATGTATTATCATCATCTTGAGAACGTTGTTAATATCTGCAACCTAATAGCATGTTTGGTATGATACTTAAAACTATCTGGGGGGTAGGGATGTTGTTTAACAACGAATTATTTTGCAATCAGTAGTCAAGCATCTGTAATGGATTTTTAGGCAGAAGGAAGGTTGGCATAGACTGTTGGAACTAGTACAGCCTAGAAGCTTCTTTTTACAACTGCTGTTTACTTTGGGTTTTCTGTTTTAACAGCTAGAGCCTGGCTAATGTGCTTCTCTATTATAGAAGGCAACAACTGTCAGTGTTGATTTCCCTGACACTATTTGAATTTTTTTCTGTGGATGGTTATTTTTGTATATGACATATTGGTAAAATCCCCCAAAGAAACCTACGATAAGACCAAATCTCTAAAATGATGAAGCAGTAAAACACGTTTTTCATTAACTGACACAGCTAGTTTACATTCGTTTACTGAAAACGTGTTGTTGCATTAAAAGATGACATGGGGGGGGTTGTTAAACTAATCTCACAAGATAACAAAAGATCTTTGTTTTGTTTATATGTGCATGTATATACTCATACATTTATGCACTTCACTTTTATAAGGCAAAGAAGGGTACTACTGGTTTGGTGTAGGTTTCAGAATTGCCTTCTAATCTTTTGGCATAATGTAATACAGCCAACTCTCAGGTTTCTTATTTTAAAATAGGAGGTTCAAAATGTATCATCTCATTCCAGGTATATATCTCCTAGTGGTGCATTTAGCCCTTAAATTTCTATCATCACCTTTCTTTTGGTTTTAAATTTCTTTTGTGCCAAGGCTATAAAGTCTTGAAATGGAAAAACTTCCAAGATGGAGAAAGATTTACATTGGTTATTCTAAATTTACCTAAAATCAGAGTTATCTTTTTTCCCCCCTGGAAAATAAATGAACTGTGATCTTAAGAGCAAGAAAACAGCATCTGTAAGTATGGAAACCAATTATCTTACATCATATTGGCTTTAATGGATACCATATTTTTTATAAGGAAGTAGATTTAGTTAATAATTAAATCTCAGGATAGCCAGTCTTAAGTTTCTATGCTAACAAGAATTGAGAGTTGCATAGATAATGAAAATGGGTGACCAATCAAAATTCTTACTTTAGACCAGCGGTTCTCAACCTGTGGGTCGCGACCCCTTTGAGGGTCGAACGACCCTTTCACAGGGGTCACCTAAAACGATCGGAAAACACATATTGAATATATAATTACATATTGTTTTTGTGATTAATCACTATGCTTTAATTATGTTCAATTTGTAACAATGAAAACACATCCTGCATATCAGATATTTACATTACGATTCATAACAGTAGCAAAATTACAGTTATGAAGTAGCAACGAAAATAATTTTATGGTTGGGGGTCACCACAACATGAGGAACTGTATTAAAGGGTTGCAGCATTAGGAAGATTGAGAACCACTGCTTTAGACAATTAAACATCTATAATAATAAAAGCACAATATGCTAATTAGACCAGATGTTCTTCCAGTCGACCTTCCAGATGAAGCTGGGGCTACGAGGGAAGCCTGGGTCCCGGGTGCCAGATGAAAGCTGGTGCCAGCAACCAGGGGAAGGAAGGCCTACACTTGCATGAATTTTGTGCATTGAGCCTCTAGTTTTATTATAACAAACCAGATCTCAGAAGTTTCTCTTTCACCTTGTCTCCTTTCCTTTGTCCTGCCTCTGATGGACATTCTGGAATGGCACTCAAACAACAGAGATTTAGGGAATCCAGGATAATTCCACAAGTTGTGAAGTATTTGCTTAGAAAACAGAGAACCAATTTATCCTTTAGGGAGAACCATTATTATATCTGAAGCAAGCTAATAACATAAAGGCATTTGTAACTTTTATTGTAAAACAGGTTTTGCTTACCTTCTTTCTTGCCTCCTACCTGTTCTCTAAGAGACCCAGGGAACAAAATAAACAAACATCACATTCTTTCCTGTGTACCTAGAATAAGACCATTCCTTCCTAATTATAGCTCATTTCTTAAGCCAACTCCTAACTATTATGGCTTTCACCATTTTAGTGACTGGATTATTTTCTTAGGTTTCCCATCCATTTAGAGAATTTTCCAACAATTGATAGCACTCTATAAATAATTCATAGAATAATTAGGACCCCCTTTTCACTAACCTTCTCCGAAGTATGTTATGTGAAAAGTAGAACCTAAGTCAGCAGCATTTATCTGGCATGGTATATGAAAGAATTGCCTTGCTCCCCTCACAGGACAGGGGCAATACTGTCCTGTTAGTAGTGTTCTTGATTAAAAGTCATCATACATGCAACTACTCTTGAGATTCTTGCTCCAAGAAGCAAAAAAGGGGGAAAGGTGTCTCTTTACTCATTGTGACGACCATTTTGCTAACAAATTGACATTTATAACATATATTATCAGTTATGCCAAAATATGAAATAATTTGGACCATAGGTCAGCTCCTCCTCACAATTACTAGAGAAGCATAGATACTCCCTATTATAAATAATTCTTTCTGCTTATAATTTAATTTGATTAGAATGTATTCAGAAATTAACATGCAGAAAAGCACCATAGAAATTAGATGCCTACTTTAATTGTATGAGATTTTACAAGCTTTATCAGAAAATATATGATGAGCTCTAGGTTATTTATTTTGTGAACAGGAGTCAGCTGGGACGATTCATATTTTTTTAGTTCTCCTAGAATTTGAAATTCTAAGCATAAATACTTTCAGTAAACATTGTGAAGTACAGTTGCAATTGATTTACGCATGACATAAACTTGTGTGGGAGTCCAGATGTTGGAATGTGAACACAGGTTGTTTCTCCCTTATGTCTTATGTGAATGTAGGACTTTATAACATTTTGTTTTCAAATTTTTCTTTTTCCTCCTTTCTCATTTTTAAAGATTCTTGGAGAATTCAGTTTATTATTTGGAGTGATGTATCTTTTTAAAAAATCTCATTAGTATTTAGATGAAGGTAAGCACAACTTCTAGCCTTGTGTGTATTATGCTAGTCCCACCTTTGAAATTTCAAAGAGCAGATATTAGACTTAATTGCTTTTGTCCCCAGGTATTACTTTTTAAACCAGTCACATGTTTACTTGAATACCTCCTCTCTCTAAAGTACTGCACTTGGCAGTATGGGAGATATAACCCCAACATTCAGAGCCTCAGGAACACCATTCTCAGGGGTGTATTGCTGGCTTACTGCCTGTAACTTCTCGTCTCCTTTTCTGGGTTTTTTCCCATCTTTCTGACTTCTAAATTTGGAGTTCCTCTGGTCCAGTCCTCAGGCCTTGTCTCTATTTAATGTAGCTCCTAAGAGAGCTTTTGTAGTTCCATGCCTTCTAGGATCTTAGGTTTAATGAAGCCCTGTCCTTGGTCCTGAACTGCAGGCTTATATCTAATTACTAGTTGGATGTCAGATGTCTTCTAGGCATTTTAGAATCACCTAAAACTGAACTCTTGATTTCCACTGAAACCTTCTTCTAGAGATCGTCCAGTCTTAGTATATGGAAACTCTATTCTACAAGTTGTTCATGGCAGAAACTTTGCAGTCATTCTTAATCCTTTTTCTCTCAGACCACCAAATTTACCCACAAATCTTGTTGGCTCTTCCTCACAATTATTTCAAGAATTATTTTAAGAAGCCACCACTCTTTTCCTACCACCCTATTCCAAGCCACTATTATCTCTTGCTAGGATTATTACAGTAGCCTCCCAACTAGTCTCCCAGTTTCTATCCTTACTTTCCTATAGTGTTCTCTCTATCCAGCAGCCAAAATGATCTTTCTAAAATATGTATAAGCTCTCCTTCCTCTCACCAGGGCTGCTTATATCACTCAGAATAATAGTCCAATTTTTCACCATGGTCTAAATGGTATTACACATTCTGTCTTCCCATTCATTACCTTTCTAACCTCATCTCTCACACTAGTACCCGTGCTTATTCCACTTCCACACACATCAGACACACAGTTCCACTTTGGGGTGTTTGAACTATCTTACCATTTCCTCTGTCTGGAGTCCTCTTCTTCCAGATATTTAAATGTTGTGCTGCTTTACTGCTCACATGTAACCTTATAGAAGAGGCAACCCTGACCTCCTCCACACCTATAATATAAACAAACATACCCCTAATTTTGGTCACTCTTTCTGTGCTTACCTTTATTCTTTTTCACTGCTTACATTACCTGACATATTGTAATCAGAAAAAGTGACCTGTATGTTACAGACTTTGTTGAGACCTGCTTTGTGCCCTAGTACATAAACAGTTTTTAAAAAATAAATTTCTATACCTAGAAATAATGGATATTCTCAGTTTGATTGACGAAGAGTTCCATATATGATCAGTGACCAGCCTGTTAATTGTGATGTTAAGATCTTCTGTATCTTATTAATTTTGATCTGATTGATCTCTTGATTACTGGCAGACATTCTGCCACTAAGTCTGTGGATTTGTCAAATTTTCCTTGTAATTCCATCTATAACATGTATCTCACTTTTTCTGACTGCAATAGTTTAGAAATCAATAATAAGATAACCTCATATATTTGGAAATTAAAATGCACACATCTAAATAACATATGGGTTATATAATATAGCATAGTGGAAATAAAAATATTTACAACTGAATAATAAAGAAATACCATATATGAAAACTCAGGGATGCAATAAAAGTCATACTTAAAGGATAGTTTTTTGTGTGTGTATTACAAAAGAATAACTGGATATTAATAGGCTCAGCAGCTACCTGAAGAATTATTTTTAAAAGGGAAAGTGTTAAAACCAAAGGAGGTGGGAGGAAAGAAATACTAAAGGGAAAAAAATTAATGAAATTAAAATTTAAGAAACAATTTAAGAAAACCAAAAACTGGTTTCTAGGAAAAACTGATCAAGTATAACAGAGATAAGATACAAAATTAGGATTAAAAAGGGATGGAAGAGGAAGGAGAATAGGAGAAAAGTGGTCAAAAAGTACAAATTTTCAGCTGTAAGAGAAGTAAATACAGGAGATGCAATGTATAGCATGGTGACCATAGTTAACACTGCTATGTGATAAATAGGATGTTGTTTTGCTTTCTCTTTTTATTGTATCTATAGGAGATGATAGATGTTAACTAAACTTATAGCAGGAATCATTTTACACTATATATAATTAAAACCATTATGCTGTACACCTTAAACGTATACAATGAAGTGTGTCAATTATATCTCAATAAAACTGGTGGGGGACATATTTCTAGACAGCAGAAAATTTTAAAATACGAGGATACAGTGAATACGTTTATAAAAATAAACTTGAAAACAGAAAATGGACACTCTACTAGAAAATCTTAAAACTGTCTTAAGAAAAATTTAAAAAAACAAACAAAAATAAACCTATAGCAATTAAGAAAATTTATTTATTCAGTCAATAAATATTTATAAAATGTGCCTAGCACAGTTTTAGATGCTGGAGATATAAAGAAGAGAAAAGGAGA
>NW_006286677.1:1852067-1860111 GCF_000327345.1 Myotis davidii | reverse complement strand
GGAGGGGAGAGAGAAAAGAAAAGAAAGAAAAGAGCCCATGTTTTCATGGAGCCTGCTTTCTAGTGGTGGGAGAAAGATAATTAATAAATTAGGTGTTGATGAGTTCTATAAAGAATAAAGAAAGAGAGACTGAGCTTTCTTATAGAGGAGAGTGAAAGAAGCAACATTGGACGTGAAGTATCCTCCAAGTGGATATTGGCGGAAGAGTGGTTCTGGCTTGAGTAGGTGCAAAGAGCCTGAGGAAGGGTCATGTTTGGTGGAGCAGAGTAAGTATTGGGCATAAGGGAGATTGGCAGAAGCAGGGATTGGTGAGGTGACCAAGATCTAAACCATGGAATCCTTGTAAGGACTCTTGATTCAGCAATTAGAAATATACCCAAATGGGAATGATGATAATAACTTCTACTTATGCTATATGTCAATTATACCTGAATAAAACTGGTGGTGGGGGGGGGGGATAACCCATGTTCATAAGATTATGGAATTAATTAAATTTATGTAGAATTTCTTTGTAAAATACCATTCAAGTGAGAGATTTCTGTTTCATCCAGAAGTAATAAACATGTTGAATATTTATTAAATAGAGAACACCTATCAAGGGCCAGGACTTGGACAAAGCAGAAAGAATACAAAGATGATTAAGACATGGCAATGCTCACTGCCCATTATGGGAGACAGGCTCAAACAATATTTCTGCATTGTTCTCTAGGAGCTGTAACAGAGCTACTGAAGCCTGAAGACTAGGAGAGGCCTCAAAATTTTACAGACCCTGAACAACACAAGTTTGAACTGTGTAAATGCACTTATGTGTAGATTGTTTTTCCAATACCTGTACTGTATTTGATCCACAGTTGCAAGTCCAAAGATGTGGAGGGTCAACTGTATGCATTGTTCTCTGCCATTTTATATAAGGGACTTGAGCATCCATGGATTTTGGTATCCATGGGGGTCCTGGAGCCAGTCTCCCTCAGATAGTGAAGGTAGTTAAGTTTTTGGGAAGTCAAAAGTTATATATGGATTTTCTAATGTGTAGTAGGTAGGCACCCCCAGCCCTCCATGTTGTTCAAGAGTCAACTGTGTATTAAAGAAAGGTATGTGGATTCTTTTTAGGGTAGCTTATATATTTTTATGTATTTAACCCAAGAAGAAAGAAAAATGTAGGTTCTCTTTTAGCCATTGTGATAGTGAGATGGCATTTCTGCTGAGATGAACACCTGAATGTGGCACTGACCACACCTCTCTGTACTATAGACACATTATAGTAGTGGGCAAGAGGTAAACATGATAAGAAATCTAAAATTTGAAACATGGTATAACAATAACATGTCAGATGGCTATTTTAATTCTTTGTCTTCAAAGTTGGTTCAACATGAGGTAATCCTACCAGTTTTTCTTAATAAATGATATGTTGCAGCCATTTGCCAGTCTTCATCATTAAAGCTAACTTGCTGTTTTAGTCTGTTTTAACAGGTTCTACTCTCAAAACACCTGGCTACCTTGTAAACTCCCTAGTTTCTTAAAATATAATGCATGACAGCCCTGTCTTCAGTACTTTACCTGTTATCTCACTGAATCCTCACAACTCTATAAGGTAGGGACCGATTTCCCCATTCCAGATCTGAGACAGCTGAGACACAGTGAGGTTTACTCACAGTCCAGGTTCACACTGATAAGAAGTGCAGAGCTGGGATCAGAACCCAGGGAGTGATTCCAGAGCCTACACCCTTCTTTCCCTGCCTGTCAAGCTAGGTTGGCAGTGATTGCAGAATGCTTCATTGCCTGCAGAAATTTAGATGTGATGGTCCTTAGTCTGATTGAAATAGGTCAGCACCTTTGTAAATTTTGAATTATGAGTTTCCCTGCTTCAGAACACAGTGAAGAAAACGTAAACATCACTGCATATTTCCTTTAGGTGCTAAAATATGTGTATTCTGTCACTGTTCCATTCGTGGCTTTGTCATTTACTACTACGTGAGTTTGGACAAGTTTTTTAATGTGGGTTTTGGGTATTTCCACTGTAAGAGGAAGGGATTAAACTAAACAATTCTCTATATTTCCTGCTCACTCAGTAAATTTTCGATTCTGTACTCTACCAGAATTAAAGGTTGATAGCAACTTTTTTGTCAGTCATCTAGAACCTATTGCTCCAAATGAAAAGAGAAAGTATGGATAGTAAGTGTTCTTTTCTTTTGTTGGGTTCTTTGTTATTTCAAATATTCAAAAAGTTTATTTCAAATTTTCAAAAAGCTAGTACCAAGGTACTAGCTTTTGCCATCCTGAAGTATATATGTTGTGTGCTCAGTTTTAAGGGCTGGGAATATTCCCTGAAGGTCTGTGCTTGTTCAAAAACAAAAATGGAACACTCAAGTCTAAGCACTAAAAATATCTCATAAAATGCTTCCTCCATGCACTCATTGGAACAGGTAATTACTGTGGCAACAACAAACTAATTTAAAGTGTTAGCTGTTAATTAAAAGAATGCAGAGGTGTATAGTTGTCTTCTGGTTGTAACCAGAGCCTCCATTCAAACTTCATTAATCACCTTACAGTTAATGTGTTGAGGAAGGTCAAGACAATTGGGATGCAGTATCCGTTGAAAGTAAACAAATTCCTTTTCTCCAGGTGGAATGCCATTTGCAAAGTTAAGGTGCATACTCCACTTATACCTGGCAATGCCTTTGTCATCCACTTCTCCTTGATGATTAAATGTTAAGTTGGTACTGTCATTGCACTGTAAACCAAACCACACAGCCCCTTTATTTCTCGAAATCGAACCCAAACTTCCATGGATGAATTAGCGTGCAACATAATTAAATCATCAAGCTTCTCCTTTTATTTCACTTGGAAATAGGAGACCTTTCTTTTAGAAAAGTGATCATCTTTCTTGACAAGCTCATTAAGTTGCCAAACTATTCAGTATGGTATATATTAGACTATCTGCTAACCACTTACTTATCGCTGCTGTTGGTCTCAAGAGCCCTGGTGTTGCTTGTTGTCCTAAGTAGCAACACTGTTCTTTTTATGACTTTTGAATCCTTGTGTATGCATTCAACTATTAGTCTTCACATTTGAGTCTTTGCTTAGTGATTCTAATATAGAGTATTTTTTACTCTGTGGTATGTAAGAGGAAAAATAATATATCATTATTACATTTTACATATTATATTACCTACTAGAGGCCCAGTGCACAAAATTCTTGCACTCTTGGCAGGGGGTGGAATGTCCCTCAGTCTGGCCTGGCCCTCTCAAAGTCCGGGAGCCTTTGGGGGATGTCCCCCTATGGGAGCGCACTGACCACCAGGGGGCAGCTCCTCTGTTGAGTGTCTGCCCACTGGTTGTCAGTGCGCGTTAGGTCGGTCTGCTGTTTGGTAAATTTGCATATTAGCCTTTTATTATATAGGATATTTACATGGAATAAATTCCTTCAAATCACATTTTAAATTAGCTTAGTCCAGCAACATCTCTGTCAGGCACTGAGGAAAATACAGTGTATGTCTTCATACATCAATTTATTACTTGAATTCAGATATATAATGAATCAAATCATAGTCTGAAATGTAGTTTCATGTTGTAAAAATCTGATATTAACATCAATAGTAAAGTAAGTGGTTATTTGCTCTAAACCTTTATGGTATAGGAGTTCTTATAAAACATCACTTTATATAAAGTGTAAAAAATTTTAAATCATTCAAGTATTATAAACTTGATAGTATTTATATACACTAGGGAGGTTGATATTGAGACAAAGTCTGTAGATACTTTTTTAGATTAAAGTGAACAATGCCAATTTTTGTAATCTTGCTTTTCATTTAAATAAGATACAATTTCTCTATAATTAATTAATAAAATAAAACCTAAGTTTACCTTCCAAAATTGGCTCAACCTTTGTCCATTCAAGTAGGAAAAGCAGAATGAATTTCTTATAACATTCATAAATGGATATGTAGATATAATTACATGTTTTGTCCTATCTTACCTGAATTTATAACATTTTAAATATGAAAAGTTATAAATATTTGTGGGTTCTTAGTAAATTATCTCTATAAGTCTGTCATTTTAAAAATACTTGTCAGTGATTGCACAGCTATGTAAATTTTCTAAAAATCATTGAATTGTACACTTCAAACAAGTGAATTTTGTTATATATAATTATGCCTCAATAAAACTGCATAAAATTTTGTCAGAACAACCACACAAGTATTTCTGCCAAAACAACAGAAAATGATATTTTCATTTGATAATAGTGGAATGCATATTTTGTTTTTGTTTTAAGAAACAAGCAATTTTTTGCAACCATTTATGGTAATGGATGTTAACTAGACTTATCAGGGTGATTCTTTTACAATATTCATAAGCAAATATCACATCATTATGTTATATACCTGAAATTAATATAATGTTACATGCCAGTGATACCTCAAAAAATGAGCATTTTTTACTATTAGGTTATTATCAAGTAGCAATTGGGAGCCTGGTAAATTTTGCAACTTGGCAGCTGAGGACAGGGAATTCTGGCAAGGGAAATTACATTCCTCCACAAGTTTTTACCCCACTCACATCTTAGCACTAGCCAGGTGAGAGGAAGAACAATACAATCTTGGCTAAAGTGCAAAATCTTCTATGGAGCAAGACTTTAATTCTTCAAAAATAATGTGTTTCTTTATACTTTTATGGACTTGCAGTAACAGTGTTTGTTCATGTTGTGTGGTTCATCCTGAAATTTTTATAGAAGGCAGGCTGTTTCTGGATAATGGTCAGAATGTACACATATGAAAGCCACATTTTATTTAAACATAAAAAAGGTCTTGATGAGATCATGGTTTATATTTCTGCAAACCTTATTCTCTTTTTCATAAATGAATGTATGCATATTCCTTGACTTAAATTGTAGTTATTTCACTGTATCATTTGAGTTTGTCTCTCTTCTGAAGCTTTTTCAGTATTGAGAGATACCAGCTTTAGGAAAAGACGAACACCACATACTTGAGTCTTGTAACCCTGTGACTTTTTATATGAATTTATATCTATCTTAAGCCATAGCTAATTCCCTGTAGTTTTGAGATTATTTTGATTAAATGTGGGAATATAGTTGATTTGTATATGTAATTGAAATAAACAGAAGGAAAACCTCCCATATTTTATGGCTCTGTATAATGCTTAGCAGAGCTGTAGGATCCCCGCACGCCCCCCCCCCCCCCCCACTATGCCATAAAGCAAGCATGTCAAACTCGCGTATGCCTCGTTTATTTGGCCCGTGTTAGCCTTTGATTTTGACATGCTTGCCATAAAGGATCTAGGGCCAAAAGACCTGGATTTGAGGTCTTGTTCTGCCACTTACTGACTTTGTGCCATTAGACAAACTATTTCTCTGTGCTTCAAAGTTCTTATCTTTAAGGAGATAATAATGACAGTGTTACCTCAGAGGGTTTTTTTTTAAGGGAAGGTATAATTTATCGTTTTGTAAACCATTAAGCTCAATAGAAATGTAAATTACTAATGTCATTAGTATTCTTTGAAAGTATCATATATCCTATGGCTGCAGGTGTGTCCAGATTTACATTTATGTCCGTAACTATTTTCTAGGTTCTTTGGTGAACCCAAGTAATTTTGTTGGTTTGTTTTTCTTCCCGTAGAGCATATCATGTCCCAAGTGGGAAAATACTAGCTGTAAAGGTAAGTACTGGATACATTTCATGAAATTCATGACCTTCTTGATGCTCACCATTTTTCTCCCCTCCAACCCCCCATGTTCAGCTTGAGTTACAGGTAGTGATAAAAAGGAAATGGTTTTAGGTTTGGATTCGGAGGTAGAAGCTGGAGCACTGTTGTGGCATTCAAGCTCCTAACGGTTGTGCTGCTTTTAAGTTGAACTCATTGCCTTATCTGAACCCAGGTACTTTCACTTCAACACTTTGATACATGTATTTCTCGCTAATAAGAATTCCTTCGCCTGTGTCTCCACCTATCAAAATCCTTAACACCCTTCAGCTCCAAAGCCACTCTGTTGGACTTACGTAGGTAAATAGTCACTTCTGGTATATCTATCACTTCTCACTCTGTTCTTTGACTCTCGAATTCTCTGTGTTTCTTAAGGGTGCTATCACATGCTGCCTTGTTGTTTGCTATTAGTATACATGTATGTTTCCCCTATCACATTGAGCTCTCCTTGTAAGTAGAGAACAGATCTTACCTTGTTTTACTCACTGATTCATGCGGAGCATTGCACAGAGGGCCTAGTGCAGAGTGCTGTATGTAATGACTAGATGTTCAACACATAATTTGTTGAATGACTGACTAAATAAATACATTTTGTTCTTTTGTTTTGGGGTGTGTGTGTTTGTTTTTTGTTTGTTTGTTTGTTTTCCAGTTTACTCATTCATCGTTTGAAGTAACATCTTGAAAGCAGGTTCAACTCGCATATAAAATATCCCATAGTGTTCTTTGTATGGACCATTGCTCTCAGCCAGAGCATTTCTTAGCTTTATATATATATATATATATTAAAGGGTGAAATGAAAGGTTGGCGCATTTGATCTTTTCCTGACCCTCTCCTGACTTTTGTGTGACTTCAAGCATGTCACTTGAACCTCTCAGTGACCTCAGCTGTGAAACGGGCTGCCTGGTGTCACAGAGGGATTGTGAAGAGCAGCAAATCACAGGCCTTGTCTAAAGAGAATCACCTGCAGGGCTCTGATGCCGGCGTAGAATGATGAGGGAAATTTAATTTCCCAAGCCAAGTAGTCAGTTGGACCCACACTTTGAATATCTGTGGGAGCAATTAGATAAAAATCTTGAAAATCTATTACTGTTCCTACTCAAAATATTTTTAATTTTTATACTTCTAAATGTTTTCATTTTTTAGACAAAATAAAACAACTATATTATAGTATTTCCCTTTTCAGACATTAAAGGTGGGAAACTATCACTTTAGATATTTTTAAAAGCAAGTTGAATTTTGGGAAGACTAGAAGTACCTTGAATTTTTATTTTATAGTGCTGAATTTAGAAAAATTTCGGCCTCAAAGAGAGCATTTTGAAAATGATACCAATCACTTTTTAAAGATAAGTATTTGATATGACTGTAGTATGTAACTCATGAAATGTGTTTCTAGTTAGCTTTTGGGGGCAGGGAGTGGTGTAGGTAAGCAAAACAACTGCAAACAAGTAGAGCAGAAAACAAATAAAAATAGTGTTAGCCATCTTGCAAATAGAACCTTTTTATAAAACGTTTCAGTGTATTCTATAAAACCTTTCAAAGAGTGGAGCTTAATAGATTTCCCAGTATTACTTATTTTCTAATTGGAAAAAAAATCCATTTAACAGGAAATTTCTTAGCATTGTATGTAGCGTGTGCTGATTATCATTCTTTGACTGTTTTTGGTTTCTGCTGCTTTTAAACTAGCATTTAAATGGATCATTTGATTAATCATTTGTATACTGACTGTAATCCTCCCAAATTTCCTTTCTGAATTGTACATACTGTAAAAGACAATTATGTTGCCACAGATTAAATAAGCGAATTAAAACAGAATAGCGGCTTAATTTGACCTGTGATTTTGCTCTCCTTCCCTTTAGTGGAGCATGTGCCACTCCAGCAAATAAATGAAGTCATCCATGACAGGTTGTGATGAATTGCCGTATTTATACTGTATATTTTAATAGCCTCACACTAATTTAAATTGAGCACAGAGTAAATTATAATTCAGTCACTTGACTGCTTATATTTAACTTGACAACTCATCCTTATTTGTCCTGGAGGTGTAGCGAAGAGCAGGGAAATGCACTCAGGTATTTCAGTTTCTCACTTAACCCTTTCTCCATGAAATGCTTCATGTTTCTCCAGTTTGCAAAATTTAGCTCTTCCTATGGAGAAAAATAGTAATAACAACAACAACAATAATAATAATAATAATAATAATAATAATAAAAACTCAGGGAGTCCATACTTTGTGTATACTTCAAACAGAAAATTAGTATTTCCATGCCTTTTCCCATTACCTTCAAATAAGGAATTGGACTTGTTTATTTTTCACAGTTTTAAAGC
>NW_006286677.1:1847722-1852041 GCF_000327345.1 Myotis davidii | reverse complement strand
AAGGAGAATTAACCTTCCACCTAGAGTATCAAGTCTCCCAGAAAATAGAAGAGCATTCCAGTAATTATTTTAAGGTGAATTTTAATCTCCCTCTCAAGTTCCCAGAAATTACTTTATTCACTTTTCTACCATTATGGAATCTCCACTGTTCTGCACTATAGCAAACCAAGGGTGATGAAGACCTATGAGAGTACAATGGATTGGCTCCACAAATACAGTATTACTTGCTACATTTTAGATCAGAGTGGCACTTTTATTTACTTTGGTGTTTATATGTTTGGTTTTATTTATTTTTAAATATATAAATTTTTTTATTGAGTTCAGAGAGAAAGGGAGAAGGAGAGAGCGATAAGAACATCAGTGGTGAGAGAGAATCATTAATTGGCTGCCTCCTGCACGCTCCTCACTGGGATCGAGCCTGCAACCCAGACATGTGCTCTGACTGGGAATCCAACTGTGACCTCCTGGTTCATAGGTTGATGCTCAACCACTGAGCCACTCCAGTTGGGCTATTCCCTGTACTTGACAAGGTGGTTTTAAATTCAGCTGTAGAAATCAAGCAATCCATCCCTTCCTCTTTAGAAACAGCACCCTATTTAGAGCATTATGGTTGTAAGGCACACTTTAATTAAACCCCACATCACTGAATGGCCACTACTGTAAAACCCTATACAGCAAGCGTGTCAAACTCAAAGGCTAACAAGGGCCAAATAAATGAGGCATGCGGCCCCCGAGTTCAACATGCTTGCTATGCAAGGTGCTGGGTGTGAGGGAGGGAGCTAGAGAAAGATGTACAAGACTCAACCTTTGCCCTTGAGGGGCTCACAACCACTCTTTATTCTTTAGACTTCTGTTTTTAGAAGATGAGGTATGAATGCTAAAGACAAATGTGGTAAGGAAAAAAATAAAGGGCCAAAGCTAGAGATAAATTCTGATGGAGGGCTTTGGGGCTGGCTTCCTGAGATGGTGGCAGCATTCCAGCTAGGCCTAAAAGATAGAAAAGATTTTATGATCAATGACTGGAGTAGAGAGAGGAAGCTTACCTTAAGTGGAAGGAACAGCAGAGCAAAGACTGGAAGTGGGGAAAGCACAGGACATGTGTGGATCCATGAAAATCATCTGGTTCCGCATGAGGATTGGATTTGTGATGGGGAATAGTGGGAGGAGCTAGAAAAACAAGTTGGAGCAAGATTGTAGAAGAAGTCCTGGAATGTCATGCTAGAATTGTAACTTTATGCTAGGCTATGGGAGCCCAATTAAGATTTTGATCAAGGGGACGATACGTTTACAGCCAGTAGTGTGAGTTTAATTCCTCTGTGTTGGCTAGCCCTGTGGAATTATGTCATTTATAGAGTGTGCGCTTGGAGATGCAATATAATTTAGTAGTCATACTAAGTCCTGAGTACAGTCAGATCTCAGTTCTCTAGCATCTCCCAACTCAAACAGTTTACTTCTCAGCCCAACAAGCACTTTCATGCTGATACCTGCATGATCAGTCATGAGTCTCTCAGGCAACAGAGGAGAGGATGCTCCAGTATGCGTCAGTTTACTGCTAAACCTTACATTGTTAACGTCTCGGGAAATTGTGCTGAGAATGTTTTCATGGTTTTTTTTTTTACTTTGGTTGCTGTTTATTTTTATTAAATTTTCCATTTTTACTGTACATTTCATTTCCTTTTTGTTAAATTTTCATTTACATTTCATGTACTTTTTGTTTTTAAAGTATGTATTTATAGATTAAACAGTGTATTAGACATGTATGTAAGAATGGTTAAAACAGGGAATCATTTGGGGGTCTGGAATGGATTAATTCAATTTACATTATTTTTAATGGGGAAAAATGATTCGGTTTTCAAACAGCCTTCCGGAATGAATTGAACCAAGGTTCCACTGTAAATGTATTTTTGAAACCTTAAATAACTGGTTCTCAACCTTATTATGGGTCAGAATTCACCTGATAAGTTGTTGCTGTTTATAAATACTAAGAGGGGGGCCTGCCCTCAGAGATTTTGATTACATTATGCCTATGTATCATCAGGATTTATTTAAAGTGCCCTGAGCTACTTATGAAAATAACTTTAAATAAAGGTAATTATAATATGAGGCCAGGTTTGGGAACCACTGCTTTAAAGTAAATAATAACTTCATTCCGTTTACTAGTTTTTTGGGATGAAAGATTCCCTGTACTTGACATGGCGGTGTGAATAGATCTAATAGTTTATGGCATAGACTTGAAACAACACTAGATGAATTTACTTTGTTGCTAAGTTTTATACAGGAACAAAAATGTAAGTGAATATTGTTGGCAAAATGACTATTGATCTGGAGCAGTGTTTCTTGGCAGTTTTGTATCACACTTACAGCGGGTTTAGTGCGAGCTTTTATAAATAACCCTAAAGCAAACTCTTGATAGAAACTGGCTATGCCTTTTTTATTTTCTTTCCCCTCCCCCAAATGGATGTCATTACTATAAAATGTGTTTTAGAATTAGCCTCTTCTTTCCTTGCTCTATCAGCAGTTTGCAATTTATAATTTATGGAATAATTTTTTTCCTCCAGTATGATTATATATATTCCGCAGTTGTAATACAAAATGTAGTTCAATGTTGGATGGTGTATAACTACTGCTGTGATGGTAATCCTGGGTGTTCAGTTTTTATCTAGAAATGTCTAGAGTCAGAAACTGCCACAGACCTTAAAATTGTCTTCCAACTATTTTATTCTCATCACTCTCTTTTTTTAAGTAAAAAAAATCCTCAGAGTCAGGAAGGGGCCAGACGTTGCCAGGCCACGTGACTCCTCAGACCTTGGGTTCCTCCTATAAACTAAGGGGATTAGATGAAATAATTTCTGAGGTTCCTTCAAGCTCTAGCATTTTATAACATTATTAGCAAAGAAACATTATGCAACTGGAAGAATAAAAAAAGATGATAGATTTTTAAAACCTAAAAACCCTACTTTTAAATGTCATTTTTACTCATCAACCTCTTCTGCTTATTGCCTAGTGTCTGAATTACAAGGCAATTTTTTTTAATGGTTTCAGAGTCACTCCTATCTTTCTCTTCTGAAAATAACCAATGTGGCCAAAATAGGGTATATAAATTAAGGGTGTTATAACTTAACTGACTTTTAAAGCTATTAATACTGACCTTTGAGACCTGGCTTTTTCCTTGGTCCCATCAATCACTTCTATACCACCTCCCCCAATACAAAGGATTAGACAGATGTGGATACAGTTTGTATTACTGGGGGGTTATAATAGTGGGGAAGAGGTAGGGGAAATGAAAAGAGTTTAGTTTTTATGTTTCATAGCGAGTATAGCTATACTTAATTTAAAGGTAAATAAATGTGTCAATGTATTCCTTTCCATATTTAGGTCATACTACTAGATATTACACTGGAACTTCAAAAGCAAATTATGTCTGAATTGGAAATTCTTTATAAGGTAATTTTTTCTTGGTCTTTTTTTTCTTATAAAGCATGCCTATGCTATTGGCTTGTAGGTTTTTAACTACTTTTGTCTTATTTTTGTTACAGTGTGATTCATCATATATCATAGGATTTTATGGTGCATTTTTTGTAGAAAACAGGATTTCAATATGTACAGAATTCATGGATGGTGAGTTTTCCCTTTTATAATATTTTAAACATTATTTTTGTGGGGTAGTGCTTTATAACCTGGTTTTGATATAAATGTCAAGTAGAATGAAAAATAATTAAAATATACTAATAATTACCTTTACACTCCCAAGGAAACATGTCAACTCACAGCCCATGGGCTGCACGTTTATGTTGCCACAGATTAAATAAGCGAATTAAAACAAAATAGCTGTTTAATTTGACCTGTGATTTTGCTCTCCTTCCCTTTAGTGGAGCATGTGCCACTCCAGCAAATAAATGAAGTCATCCATGACAGGTTGTGATGAATTGCCGTATTTATACTGTATATTTTAATAGCCTCACACTAATTTAAATTGAGCACAGAGTAAATTATAATTCAGTCACTTGACTGCTTATATTTAACTTGACAACTCATCCTTATTTGTCCTGGAGGTGTAGCGAAGAGCAGGGAAATGCACTCAGGTATTTCAGTTTCTCACTTAACCCTTTCTCCATGAAATGCTTCATGTTTCTCCAGTTTGCAAAATTTAGCTCTTCCTATGGAGAAAAATAGTAATAACAACAACAACAATAATAATAATAATAATAATAATAATAATAAAAACTCAGGGAGTCCATACTTTGTGTATACTTCAAACAGAAAATTAGTATTTCCATGCCTTTTCCCATTACCTTCAAATAAGGAATTGGACTTGTTTA
>NW_006286677.1:1841956-1844169 GCF_000327345.1 Myotis davidii | reverse complement strand
TTTTATTGTGAATGTTTTGTAGAAAACAGGATTTCAATATGTACAGAATTCATGGATGGTGAGTTTTCCCTTTTATAATATTTTAAACATTATTTTTGTGGGGTAGTGCTTTATAACCTGGTTTTGATATAAATGTCAAGTAGAATGAAAAATAATTAAAATATACTAATAATTACCTTTACACTCCCAAGGAAACATGTCAACTCACAGCCCATGGGCTGCACGTCTCATTTATTTGGCCTGTGTTAGCCTTTGAGTTTGACATGCTTGCTCTAAAGCATCTTAGTGTTAAGGATTTCTGGTGTTAAATATTTAGAGCTGACTTATAATTTCAAAAATGTGACTTCATTTACTTTTATTGAAAATTTAGATAGAACAAAGTAAATGCTAGTCCAGTCGGAGGTTTGATATTTGATTCTTCCATACAATCTGTCTTTACTTGCAAAACAGATGTTCTGTTCTTTTAATGTTTCAGTAGCCAAAACATATTTACTTTTTAAAAAATCAATTAATCCAATGCCCTATATTTTTTAGAAAGAAAATGGTTAGTTGCAAGATAAGAAATTATTTTTTAACACAGCTGTTGAGCCAAGATGTGTTTATAGTTTTCTTTGGACTCTAGCCCTTTCTCTCCTTTATTTTTTCATTCATTTCCACTTTGGTGACTCTTTCTTGACCTGAATATTAAGGCAAAATGCAGATTTCTTGGTATCCTATCAGTGAAATTGTCATCATTGTTATTATTGACCCATTTTAAATCAGAGAAGTCTTTAAATTTTATATATTCATTTTGCAGTATCTGGCCCATTCAAATTCAACAATTTAAAATATACTTAGTTCATTTTGGGAAATCTCAGTACATTACTGCAGCAATTTGTTCATGCCCTATAAGACTTTTTAATGAGCCAGCATTGATGCCTTTATACTATACTAAAGTGTATAATATGCTCTAAATTAGTTATAGTAGATGCTATAGTAGATGCTAAGAATTACAGTTCTTTCAAGGAGACTGACTAGAAAAAGTGGATTCATAGAGCTAGTACATGTTATTATTTTGTGACTGTTCATCATTCTTTTTAGAAGTCTTCAATTTTTCAAATACATTAAAAAAATTTCTTTATTGAGATGGTATGTTCAAATGCCATCAAATTCACCCTTCTAATTTGTGCAAAACCCATTCTTGTCATTAATTCCAAAACATTTTTATCATGCCCAGAAACACACTCCCTACCCATCAGCAGTCATTTCTTACTCCCTCTTTTCTCTAGTCCTTGGCAAACACTAATCTATTTTTTGTCTCTATAGATTTTCCTATTTTGGACACTTCACACAAATGGAATTTATATAATATGTAGCCTTTGTGTCTGACTTCTTTCACTTAGCACAGCTATTTTCAACCAGTGTGCCATAAGAATTTTTAAAACATGCAGTACTTGACTATTCAGTCAGGGGCACTGACCTCTTTTCCCTTAGATTGTCAAATAAAAAATGACAACAGCCAACACAATAATGGCCATCCAGTGTGAATGCCCTGTCTTGAACCATAAATATATAGGTCATAGAATAGAGTTGTATCTTATTGGTCACTTCGCATAATAAGGTTGCATCTAATTGGTTAATTTTTAGTACCAGAAATCCTTATATACAAGTATAGGCACCTGCTTTTTTTAAAAGTCACTTTGGAGCAAAAAGGGTAGGTAATTACTATTAATCAAAATAATACCTATTTTTTTTTTGGTCAGGTAGGCAAAAAATATATTTTTGGTGTCACAGAATTTTAGTAATTTATGTGTGTTATGAGATGAAAAAGGTTGAAAATTGCTGACTTACATAATGTTCTCAAGATTCATTCATGTTGTATCATGTGTTAGTACAGTCACATGATGCATAACAACATTTTAGTCACTGCAAAAACAAATGCTCCCATCCTATCTAATAAAAGAGAAACATGGTAATTGGCGTACGACCGCTACCCTTCCCGTTGGCTAATCAGGTGATATGCAAATTAACTGCCAGCCAAGATGGCGGCCGGCAGCCAGGCAGCTGGAAGCTAACATGAGGCCTCTTTGCTTCAGGGACGGAGGAAACCAGTGTCCCCCGCCTGCCTTGCCGGCCTCTGAGCCTGCAGTTTGAAACATTGTAACAAATATAGAAGCTAAACAAAACCCCAGAAACATGCTTTCATCCAGCCAGGATCTCAGAGCTGGAGTTAT
>NW_006286677.1:1833484-1841017 GCF_000327345.1 Myotis davidii | reverse complement strand
GCATAGAAAAAAAGGAGCCAGCATCATTCAAACGGGGTTAATTGAAGGGAGTCAAATAGGTACAAACTTCCAGTTAAAAAATTAGTTATGGGGATGTGATGTACAGCATAGAGACTATCTATATAATAAAAGCATAATATGCAAATCAACCGAACAGCAGAACGACTGTGGAATGATCAGTCGCTATTATGCGCACTGACCACCAGGGGGCAGACGCTCAATGCACAAGCTGCCCCCAGCCCACAGGCCCCAGGCCAGCCAAGGCAGGTGCCAGTGGGGGCCTCCTGATCGCTCCGCAGGGGAAGGTGACCAGTGGTGGCAGGGGGCGGGGCCAGTGATTGGGTGGCGCCAGGCTGGCTAAGGTGGGTGCCAGCGGGGGCCACCCCCCCTCCCGATCGCCCCATCGGTTGCCCCACAGATCAGCCCTGATTGCTAGCCAGGCCTAGGGACCCTACCCATGCACGAATTTCATGCATTGGGCCTCTAGTAAGATTATAATGGAGCTAAATTTCCAGGAAGAAATGGAAAGATATGTGGTTCAGAAGGAATTATTTTTCTTTCGGCAGGAGCAATATCTGTGGGGCTTGGCAATAGATTCCATTTCACAGCACTTCAATTTTGAGTGCACAGATTACATCCCAGTCAGCCAGTGACCTGTTTCACCACAGAGGAGCCTGTCCCCCAGCCCTACATAGTCAGAGCGTTTTTGCAGCCCTCCCAGATCATGCTTGATGATCTTCAGAATAATTTGCTGTAAATTCTTTGTTGAGGACCTAAGATCCTATAAGGACACAGGTCCACAAGAGACACCTTAACAAGTTTTAAGGGCCATTGCATCTTTAGTGTGGAGCCAGCGTTGTTCCTGTACTTTTGACATATTTTCAGGTTGTAATGATATAATGCACAGATAAATTTTGTTTCTTCCATCAATTGCTAGAGAGAGCCCTTTGTGCCGAAAGGATCAATGGAACCAAAATTCCAAAGTAAAAAATATTGAATCCTCAGTTTTACACCCTCTCCATGTTAAACACCCTCTATTTTAATGTGTACCACAAGTTCCTTAATCTCGCCACTGCTCCAACATGCAATAGCCAAAACGACATTGCCATAACAACCCCCTATATTCCTTTATCTCTCTATCCTGATTTCTTATTCCTACTCTTTCTCAGGAAGAATCACTTTCACTTCCTCCCTACATATCACTATTACAGTGATCTACTCCTTACTCAGTTTCTCTTTGGTATTTTTTTAAATATGTTTTTTAGAGAGGAAGGAAAAGGAAGAAGGGAGAGAGAAATTTGATGAGTGAGAAACATAAATCAGCTGCCTCCTGCATATGCCCTACTGGGTATAGAGCCACAAACCAGGCACGTGCCCTGACCTGGAATTGACCAGTGACCTCTTGGTGCATGGGACGACATTCAGTCACTCAGCCACACTGGCCTGGCCTCAGTATTTCTAACCTATCTAGTCCACATCTCTGTACATGGAGCAACATTGACAGATTTGATGTTCTATTTTTGGCCCTGTTGGAAAGTGAGGGGGGCGCCTTGTGGGACAGTGTTTATAAATTCTACAGTAGTGTACAATAATGTCCTAGGCCTTCACATTTGCTCACCACTTACTCACTGACTCACCCATAGAACTTCCAGTTCTGCAAACTCCATTTATAATAAGTGCCCTGTACAAGTGTGCCATTTTTTATCTTTTATACCTTACTGTACCATTTCTATGCTTAGATACTCATTTACTTTTCATTGTGTTACAGTTGCCTACGGTATTCAGCACAGTAACATGCTGTATAGGTTTGTAGCCTAGGAGCAATAGACCATTCCATATAGCCTAAGTGTGTAGTGGGCTGTAATGTCTAGGTTTGTGTAAGTGTACTCTGATGTTCACACAAGGATGAAATCGCCTAACCATGCATTTCTCAGAACGTGCCCCATCATTAAGCGATGCATGACTGCATTCATTCCTTTTTATGACTGAAATTTTTTTTACTCATTCATTTGTTGATGGGCATTTGAATGTTTCTACTTTTGGATCATAGTATAGTTTTTGCCCATCTGACCAAAAAATGGGTATAATTTTGATTCATTCACAAGAGACAGCTATCGTTACAATTTTTTTTATTTGAAAGTCTAGGGGAAAAAAGGTTGTCATTTTTTATTTGACTGTCTGAGGGAAAAGAGGTTAGTGCCCCTGACTAGTCAGGTATTGCATGTTTTAAAAATTCTTCCAGCAGGCCAGTTGGAAATTGCTGCTTTAGATTATTGTAACTTTGGATAAATTTTGAAATTGAGTATTCAAGTTTTGCAATTCTTTTGTTAAATTAATTTTAAATATTTTATGCTTTGATGCTATTATAAGTTGAATTCTTTTAATTTTGTTTTTGGATGGTTTATTGCCAGGTTATAGAAATAGAAATGATTTTTTTATATTGATCTTGTATCCTCTTACTTTGCTAAACTTGTTTTTACTTCTAAGAGCTTTTTGAGGATTCCTTAGAGTTTTCTATGTAGAAGATCATGTAAATAGAAGTAGTTTCACTTCTCCCTTTCCAATCTGGATGCCTTTTCCTTTTTTTAATTACCCTGGTTAGAATCTTCAGTCCAATGTTGAATGATAGAAGTGGTAAGAACAGACATCCTTCTTTTGCTCCTTATCTTAGAGGGAAAACTTTCATGCTTTCATTTAAGCCATTAAGTATGATGTGGGTTTTTGGTAGATGTCCTTTATCAGGCTGTGGAAGTCCACTTATCTTCCAACTTTGTTGAGTTTTTTTTTTTTTTATCATGAAAAGGTGTTAGATTTTGTCAAATGTCTTTTCTGTGTCAATTGAAATGAATGTGTTTTTTGTCCTCTATTCCATAATTATATGTATTATATTAATTGTATGTTGAACCAATCTTGCATTCCTCCGATAATTTTATAGTTATGCTGTATAATCCTTTTTATATGTTGCTAAATTCAGTTTGCTAGTATATTGTTGAGGATTTTTACATCTGTATTATTAAGAGATATTGGTCTGTGATTTTTTCTTTTTTTGGAATGTCTTTGTCTGGTTTTGGTATCAAGATAATACTGTCTTCAAAGAATGAGTTGGAAAGTGTTCCCTTATCATCTGCTTTTTGAAAGACTTTGTGAAGGATTGATGTTAATTCTTTGTTAAACATTTGGTAGAATTCACCAGTGAAACCATCTGGTCCTGGAGTTTCTTTTGTGAGTAGTTTTTGTGGTCAAGTGGCATGTGTTGCCTATTTCCAGGAGAAGTCCCAACACTGGATTGAACAATGCTTTGAGAGAGAGAGAGAGAGAGAGAGAGAGAGAGAGAGAGAGAGATCAGCTTCAATAGTGGGTATCAGTTCATGGCCAGCAACAGGTCCCCCCAATAGCCTGTGCAGAGCAATGGGCCAGTATATACTCCTCTTGTGCTACAGCTAAAAGACAACCTCATCCCCTTCCCACCACACTCCTGTGGAGTCAGAAATGCTGAAAGCTGGGTATATGCCTGAAGGTCACTGACATGCCCTGAGGGTCATTGTCCTACATACTTAAGCAGAACAAAGGAGTACATATTGAACCTGATACAGGGCCTAGTGAGGTTTCAAAAACTGCACATAGGAGTCTGCGCTGGAAGTCATGAGCAGAAGCAGCTGGTGGGGGCAGCGGGGTGGTGACTGAGCTGGTGCCTGGAGGGTGGGCGCTAATCCCCAGCCTGGCTTCCATGTGCCCCCCAGGCTCTGCATCCCTGATGCTGCAAGGATGCTGATCCCAGCCTGGTCGGGACAATGGTGAAGTATTTCCTGGGCCAGATTGTGCTCCAGACTTCATGGGACCAAGTGTTTGCTGCCTTTAGTGCTTGAATCCTTATAGCAAACATGTCTTGACAGAAGACATGGTGTGCTGGAGGTGACCCCTGATCAGAAGCTCCTGTCCTGGAGCCTCCTGACCAAGACCAACAGGATGCTCCGCTGAGCCGAGCAACTATTTCCTGCCAATGTTGCTCACTCAGTGTACATCCTGGAGGGTTCTATTGTGGGCCCACAGAACCAGATGGTGACCGCCTTCATCGGGAACATCAACCATGCCTGGCTGATGGTGGTGGAAGAACGATGTGTTCACTGTGTGAACTCTAATAACAGCAGCTAGACCGAAACCCATCAGGAAGCTTGGGTCTCCTCTAGCTTATTTGGAGTCTCCAGAGCTGTCCAGGAATTTGGTCTCCCGTGGTTCAAAAGCAATGTAACCAAGTCAGTGAAGGGTTTTGAAATACATCTTGGCCTTTTTAATATTGTACAAAAATGTTACAATTGTATAGCTCCATTTGTTCCCCATCTTTGAATAGTCTTATGAATGTGCATGTCCTATATTTCCAAGAATATCTAGAGCTTTTCAAAGCCTCTATGAATATCTCATTCCCCAGCTTTTCCTTTTAATATTTTTGGTTAGCTTGTTGTTTACCTCAACTATTATCCACCACCTCAGTCAGTTACAAAGGTAATCAATTGATTCTTACTGTTTTCAACAAATGGCCCTAGGAAAAGGCTTTTTGTACTAGGCAAGCTCCAAGTCAGGTGGAAAAAAGAAAGTCACAAGTGGTGTCTTCCAGGGGAGTGATATGACATGCCTTCTCAATAAGTCAAAACTAAATCCACTAAGAAACACCCAAATGCATCTCAGAATATCTGCTCATGTATTTGGATTACCATCATGGGAATAGTTTTCCGAAAAACATGTTGCAAAGAAAAAAGGGGCTTTTTACTTTCTCAATTAGCAGACACTAAGAGAGCATCTTCTGAAATGTTTGCTTAATGGTCTAGATTTCAGTTTTGTTAGTATTAATAATAATTATGGTCTTTTTAGGGAAAATGTTGGGGTGGGTATGGTAGTAAGATGGCTTCTTGTTCATTTACTACAATTTGTGTTTATCTTACATGCAAGACACTACTTTCTATTTTAGACCCTATATTAGGATCAGCACAGACCTTATCCCAGGAGTCTTTTTGGCCTAGATACATTAAGACAGTAGCCCTAATTCATCAAAAGAAACATGTAGCCCAAACCGGTTTGGCTCACTGGATAGAGCATCGGCCTGCGGACTCAAGGGTCCCAGGTTCGATTCTGGTCAAGGGCGTGTGCCTTGGTTGCGGGCATATCCCCAGCAGGGAGTGTGCAGGAGGCAGCTGATCGATGTTTCTCTCTCATTGATGTTTCTAACTATCCCTCTCCCTTCCTTTCTGTAAAAAAATCAATAAAATATATTTTTAAAAAAAAGAAACATGTAGTAGTTTGGCAACTGAGATTAGTTTTTTGCTAATCTGTTAGCTCCCTTCCTCCTGGTTCCCGTGGTGGATAGTGGCATCCAATGTAACGATGGGTAGGGATGATCTGAGGTCAAGGAACACTGGGAATTGAAAGGTCGCAGGTAGCAAACCAGTGACCTTGGAATCATGAGCAAATAGTTCAAACCAACTGTTCTAAGATAAGTGAGTTTCTGAATGTCTAGAATACCAACATCTCAGCTAAGATTAAACTCTCTCTCTCTCTGAGTATATGTCATAATCATATCACATTGTAGTGAAATTTTTTTAAACTGTAAAAAGTGAACATGTGATTCGCAAGCTATGTGATGTTATAGGGAAACATTAGACCTTTGCTGTTCTGGGAGTTCAAAGGCTCAGAGCTTTCCTGAGCTCTGCCTTCAACTTACTTATGGCCATGAATAGAATACTCACTTCTCCGGAACTCAATTTCCCCCACCTGTCAAATAAAGTCATTGCACTGACCTGTAATGCCCCACCAACACTAATGTCTGATGATTTGATGAATCTAAAAATTGCCTTTTGGGGATAGGCCTATAGGATACAAATTACAGTAAAACTGAGTAAAAATTAAAAGGAAAATCATCTGCTATTTTAGCCTAATAAGAATTATTTAACTGCACAAAGAGAACTCATCAGGTTTAATAGGAACTCTTGATTCTGTGGATCTACCACTTTTTTTTTTTTTTTTTTTTTTTTTTTTTTTTTGCCTCTGACAGTTATCTCTAATGAGTATGTCAAGAACAAGATGAACCTGTGATGACACAAAGCAAGCTATGGAAATATTTACCTATATGATGGCTAAGGAGAGGGGACTATAACCAAGATTAAATGGATATTTACAAAACCCAGTGAACTACCTCAAAATAGGCTTCTCTTTTGGCTTGTTCTACTGATAATGGTAGTGACATAATCTTTAACTTTTTGATTCAACTTGTTAAATATTGTCTACTTAGCCTATTAAGCCCTGATTTATGTCCTACATAAAAATAAATCTCCTCTTAAGACTTCTTACCTAGTATATGGGAGTGATTTGCACCTCCCAGTTTTGAGCCACTCAAGCTGTTCACTTCATAAGGGATTGGCGCAATAAGCTGCATTTATCAGATTCCAAATACCAGCACGTGAAGCTTGATCTTCTTGAGACCGTTCATCCTTGCAGCTGCATTCATCTGAAGGATCAATGAGAACATAAAATACTTTTTCTAGAATACTTTCACTTTTATTGCATCTATAATATAAATGCTATTTTAGTAAATAAAGATGGTTCAGCTCATTGCAGAAGTGTGTCTTCTCATTATCTTCCCAGTAGTACCCAGAACCAAAATATAAGTTTTAATCACTCCGGGATTTTCCAGCTTCATGTCAGAATCTGGAAACTACAAGGCAAAATTATCTAAAGAAGTGATCATTTTCCTGCTTTAAACGGGATAAATATAAAACCAATAGCTTTATTTATATATATATTTTTACCAGAAAAGTTTTTTTGTTCTCTGATGTTTAGCTCTAGAAAACCTTGACATATAAAAATTTTCTCTTTGTAAAATAGACTTAACTGCATTTCAAAAGAATAACATGTTTCATGCTGATCCCTTGTGAAGTATATTTTTAAATCATCTGGTAGTAAAGCATTATATATTAATTTTTAGCCTCTAATAGAAACAAATTATTTCTCAAATATCCTGGATAATTTCCATTGTAGAACTGAAAGGCTGTTCAAACTTGACCCAAAGGAAGGCTATTGCATATTGTTAAAACAGTTCTCATGTAGTCATCCTATCTAATAAAAGACAAAAAGGGTAATTGACCGTACCTTCGCTATGCTTCCCATTGGCTAATCAGGGTGATATGCAAATTAACTGCCAACCAGATGGCGGCAGGCAGCCACGCAGCTGAAGCGAGCAGGAGGCTTGCTTGCTTGCTCCAGTGATGGAGGAAGCCAAAGTTCCCTGCCTGCTGCGGCCTGGCTCTAAGCTCCAAAAGCAACAAAGTTTCCATTATAGAAGCTAAACAAACCCCAGATACCTGCTTTCAGCAGGCTGTGGCCTCAGAGCTGGAGCCGGCTCTCAGCTCCAGTGACAGCAACGAAGTATCAGTTATAGAAAGTAAATAAATCCAGGAATTTAAAAAAAAAAAGAAAGAAAAAAAGGAGAGGCTGGAAGCTTCAGTCGCCCGCCAGCCTGAAAATGGCCCTCAGCCCCTCACCCAC
>NW_006286677.1:1829423-1833287 GCF_000327345.1 Myotis davidii | reverse complement strand
CTGATGGCTGCCAGTACAGCGGTGGTGGTGGGAGCCTCTCCTGCCTCCTCAGCAGCGCTAAGGATGTCCGACTGCAGCTTAGGTCTGCTCCCTGCTGGCAAGTGAACATCCTCGAAGGCTGCCAAGCTGCCAGAGGGATGTCTGATTGCCAGCTTAGGCCCAATACCTCAGGGAGCAGGCCTAAGCCATCAGGTGGTCATCCCCCGAGGGGTCCCAGACTGCAAGAGGGCACAGGCCAGGCTGAGGGTCCCCCTCTCCCCCGCCAAGTGCACCAATTTTTGTGCACTGGGCCTCTAGTATTATTAATATGAGTAAAGTAGTGGTTCTTTGCATATCTTCCTGAAATTAACATGCATACCCTAATTTATACTTCTAAGTGAATATTGGTTTCTTTACAGTAGTTACCTAGGAAAGTTATGCAGTTGTTTCAGTGATGTTATTGGTGTTGCAAATGGTTTGTAGTCTCTTTTTTTGAAACTGCTTTGAGAGTAACTATACCTATCTGTTGAAATTCATGGTGATTTTTATTTATTCATCTGACAGATATTTATTGAATATCTACTATTTGCTAGTTTTGCTGACTTCTAGATTGATGAAAATTTAAAACAAGCAAACAGCATGGCCTTTGCCTTTATTATGTTCACAATCTAGAGGTTTTGATTTGTAGAAACTGCCAAAAGCTGATCTGGTAAAGAGGGTCGGGGGGTGGGTAACTAGTGAATGCCACTTTAGCGGAAAACGTTATGACATAGATTAGTTTTTCTTTTTATCCATTATATTAGTTTTCAGAGTATTATCAAAGAGAAATATTTTTTAAAACCTCACAAAGCCCATTTTGCACTAAGATAGTATCTTTGGAATAGTTGATTGCTTGTCTTGGAACCTGATTTGAAGGATAACATTTATTTAGATAGATGTTAACATTAGTATTTTATTTTACTAGTTTTTGTGTGTCTTTAGGACCTTATATTCGCCAACTTCTGTTTGGTTAATGTGAAAATTTTAAAATAGGGTCCTGGTTTACATTTGAGAAAATCTGCTACACAAGGTTGATAGTTAAATCAAATTATCCTATTGATCTTCAGTTTTGTGTATGTATTTAAGTTTACATAAAGTACAGATTCTCAGCCTACCCTTGATTAGTTTTCTTTAATAATTGTGTGTATGTGATTATTCACTTAGAAAAAAATGGAAATATCTAGTGATGCTTCATCTGGAAGTGTAATTCTGTTATAAACAAAATTGGACAAAAACAAGTTTTACCCCAGACATTTAATGCATGATATGAGCAAAAAAATTATCACAATGGATGCACAGAGGAGAGACCCAGTGCTCTGTTCTAGTAGTTTTATTGGTAGTAACACACGTTTTTCTCTGCAGGGGGATCTCTGGATGTATATAGAAAAATTCCAGAGCATGTCCTTGGGAGGATTGCCGTGGCGGTGAGTATATGGCTTCAACCTTATGAAATCTGGGTGATTTTGTCTCTAGTCGAGCCTTACTCTCCTTATATCCTCTTCTCAATCCCTGTTGACAGCCAGGGCCATCTTAACTTTTATTGTCATATTTGTGCTTTCTTCTTTCCATAGACCAACCCACAGTAACTATATAGTCACATGACACCTATCAGGCTTGTAGGTACTCTGACCTTCTGGTTTCATGTGTTTGCCGGGACCTTAGTGCTCTTATTGACCATGTTCTTCAAAAAGAAAGCTGGTTGTTGGGCATTTTATACTTCTAAGCACATTAGAAAATACTTTTAAAGTCTAAATTATTAAAATAAAACAGTCTATAAGAAAATACTACTTTGTTCTTAAAGATTTTTGTTCTTGGGTTTTAATTTTTATTCCCTTTGTGATTAAAAGTAGTTTTTCTATTTTCTATATTCACTAATAAACTGATGAAATATATCAGTTAAATTAAGTAGCTGTATAAGCCCCATATTTCAAATTTGGAATAATGTAGGTTAAACAGTGTCTAAGAGAAGTCATGGGTTAGTGTAATAGTGAACAATTGCTAAACTAAAGGCACTCTGATAACCTAAGCAGTTTAATACAGAACAAAGTGATTTTACCATGTACCATTTAATTAAATGGCTGATTTTTCACATTCATTATACATCAGACTGACAATGCAAATCCTTTAATCCAGCATGGACACTTATTTAGTTTCAGTTCATTGTAATTCACAGCTTTCCTTTTTTCTTTCTAATTATTAGTGTGAACTGCCCAGGATGATGAGAACTTTCTTTTCTGATGCTATTGCTGTTAAGTAGCTTCTAATCTACATGTTGAGGTAAATTAGTTCAGTAAAATTTGAGTACTTAAATCTCTATTTTAGATGAAAATAAAAATGTTTCATTTCCTTTTTTAATCTCAGGGGGGAATGAATTCTTTGTGGCTTTTGGCAGTTCTTGGCTCTAAAGTTTAATAACACGTATAATAAAGGGCGAAAAAAGGCAAGGATACCAATAGAAAATGAAAAAAAAGTATATGCATTCTATGTACTCAATTATCTATTGAACTTGGATAAAATAGAAATCTGCCTCCTTCAGTAGAGAAGCATGTTCTTCCTGGACTTCATAAACCTTACCTTCCTCTTGTGTAGGGCAGCCACACAAGGCTGCAGTCCTTTCAGTTCTACTGGAGTGGGAAACCTGTGAAGGGAATAGAGCCAGAAAAAAAAAATAATCCAGTTTCCAATACAGGACTTACCTATTGAATAATGGAAATATGAAAAAAGTTATTTTAGAGAAAGGCATTTAAAATAAGTGCTAGCCCAAAGCATTGTTTACATTTGCCCTTACAATTTTAATAATTAGAAGTTTTGTTTTTTTCTAGAATGTTTCTAATTTCTCCAACTTTTATGGCTCATCAGGTCATAGTAATGAAAACTGCTGTGGCCCGAGTAGAAAAAATGCTTTTGATAGTTTTGCTCTCCATCTGCCACTTTTTATAGACTCTGCTGGTACCTAAACTTGCATGATGCCTCCAAAGTATATTTTTTAATGTAATGAGTAGGCTACAAACTAGGATAATCCTTTTTTGCCACTGACAAGCACCAATGGAAGGATTCTACCAATCAGAATAAGACTAGCAAATCAATGGGCTGTAGGCCGTGGTTTGTAAAGTACTTATTCTCATGGCCTGACTGGGTTCCTGGTATACTTGATTCTCCTCTAGTGTTCTGAAGACAGCTTCGGCATCATTCCCTTTAGTCCTTTCTGTGAGGGCAAGAGCACATGGGTGCTCTTTTGAAGTCAGAATCAACAGAATCAGGAGAGAGGAGGAAAATAGGTGCATAGTGAATACTTCATTATGGGTAAATGTTTTATATACAACTATTATCATTCAGTCTTACAGCAGCTCTGTAAAGTGTAGATTATTGCACATATTTTATGCATGTACTCGTATAAGATGAGGTTTAGAAAAGTTAAATAACTTGCCCAGAGTTATATAACTAGTCAGTAATAATTTACCCTGAGGGCTGTTTGACTCCAGGCCCCATGTTCTTTCACTCTACTTTCGTAAGATAATGAGAAAAAAGAAGAGGAAGGAGTAAAAGAGAGAACAAAGGTTTAAAAGAAAAAGAGAAGTATGAATGAGAGAATAATGGAATAACACATACAGATTCATATTCTCTTCATGTCTTAGAACCATATCTAGGCATTTCTTCCTCCACAAATTAACTTTATTTCCCAAAGACCCAAGGTTCATTACAGGATGGACCCCTGTCTGCCTTTATGATATGTTGTTTAAATTTTCTCTGTAGGGTGTATAGCAAGAGAATATTTTTCTCAAATAAAGAAATCCACATAAACTGGCGGAATCCAGCCTTCCAGCTTGTTTCGTGATTTTTATCTAC
>NW_006286677.1:1828579-1829381 GCF_000327345.1 Myotis davidii | reverse complement strand
GCCTTTCTGTCTTTCCCTTCCATCTACCACATTTTATTTTCCTCTCATTTCTGAAGCAGTGACACTGTGTACTCTATTCTGAGTGCTAATGTTGATTGAAGTTGTCCCTGAAAGGATGTGCACTTGACATGTCAAGGAGTGAGTGATTGACAGCAGATATAAGTACTTTCAGTGTCAAGGTTTTGTCAAGTCATTGTTATGAAAGCCTGCCTACTGAATACCAATAATACCCTTTAGATTTTCAGTCAACAGATTTCCAGCTCCCTACCTTGATTCTTATATGCTTATAAAGGAAAATGTAGCCTATTTTGACAAAGTTGGAAAAATGACAGTTTTTTTAATCTCTAACAAAATTTATAATTTTAGCAATATCATAAAATCAGGATTTGTTTTACTTTTTTTCTGCCTGATAGTCTGAATATAATAGATTGCCTTCTCCTTGTGTGTTTTCTGATTATTCCTTTTCTGTGAGACCAATTTTTATTGCTGAGCTGGCTTTAATGGAAAGATTTTTATAATATGTAACTAAGCTTGGAATTGAGAAGTTTAACCCTACTTCCAGAACTCAAGATGAGTACTGCCTTGCTAAATAAGATGATCTTGTCCTACTGCTCAAAAAGAAAATTGTTTTTATTATTGACTAGTGGCCCGGTGCACGAAATTTATGCATGGGGGGATGGGTGTCCCTCAGCCCGGCCTGCACTCTCTCCAATCTGGAACCCCTCGGGGGATGTCCGACTGCTGGTTTAGGCCTGATCCCTGTGGGACATCCCTCTTGTGAGTCGGACATCCCTCTCGCATC
>NW_006286677.1:1827147-1828116 GCF_000327345.1 Myotis davidii | reverse complement strand
ATGTCAGGCATTGTTTAAATTGTAGGATCTAACAGCCTCCTTCCTTGTAAATCCTCTTTACACATCATCATAAGGGCAATACCATAGAATGAGGCCTCATCAGGCTGGCCACACCCCCCAATGGGAACCCTCACCCCATGGGGGCTGTGGCCAGCCTGGGTGAGGGGCTGAGGGCCATTTGCAGGCCCCTCGCTCGGCGGCCGGCCTGGGCGACCCAAGCCTCCTGCACACTCAGGGCTCCATGGCCACCGCCCACAGATCTCTCCTTCAGCAGACGCCAGGGCAGGCAGGAAGCTTGGGTCACCCCGGGCGATGGAAGAAGCCAAGCTTCCTCTGTCGCCAGGGGTGACCCAAGCTCCCGTGTGCTCTGGCCTGTTCCATGGCTGCTGCCCACAGGCCCCTCCTTTGGGGGCTGGCCCAGACAGGTGAGAAGCTTGGCTTCCTCTGACACCAGGGCGACCCAAGCCTCCCGCCCACTCCAGTTGGCTCCATGGCTGCCGCCATCTTTGTCACACGAATTTACATATCCCCTCCTGATTGGCTTGGGGCCTTGTGGAGGTATGGTCAATTTGTCTGTTTGTCTGTTATAGTGTAGATGTTATTTTTTATAAACATTGTCCTGTTTTCTCCCTTTGTGTTAAAGATATCATTATTACTATTTTGATATTTTCTTTTTTTACTATTTTACTGTCCAGAAAAATGTGTGTTCTATTGTAATGCCACTTATTCCAAACCCCAGAAGAAATCATCCTATCTAATAAAAGAGAAACATGCAAATTGACCATAACCCCAACACCATTCCCATTGGCTAATCAGCAGGATATGCAAATTAACTGCCAACCAAGATGGCGGCTGGCAGCCACGCAGCTGAAGCGAACAGGAGGCTTGCTTGCTCCAGTGATAGAGGAAGCCAACGTTCCTCGCCTACCGCTGCCAGCTTCTGAGCTTGCACTCTAAGCAACACTGTTT
>NW_006286677.1:1820202-1826312 GCF_000327345.1 Myotis davidii | reverse complement strand
ACACGGCAACTGCTTCGAGCCTATGTGGCGCAGCTGGGGGCAGGCCAGACAGACACACACACACACACACACACACACACACACACACACACGGGACGCCTGCTCCAAGCCTCTGCTGCCAGACTGTGGCCATCAGTAGGACATCCACTGAGAGCTCCCGGATTGAGAGGGGCAGGCTGGGATGAGGGAACCCCCACCCCCCAGTGCACGAATTTCGTGCACCGGGCCTCTAGTTTTCTATAAAAATGTATTCGTTCTATGATCTTAAAGTAGACAAACATTGTGGGATTGATTATACTGTGTTAGCAAATCTTTCAGGAGTACATTCTCATCCATGAGAACAATTAAAATATGTTAACCTCTGCTCAGCATTAATTGATATAGATTTTATGTTCTTCCAGATCTTTACTATTTGGAAATTGAGTTTTTCCCTTTGCATTTCTGTTTTTAATATTACTCTTAGTCTTTCTTGATCAGCTGAAACCCTTGCATATTTAGCCCCAATCCTCTTGTCACCATTTTCAGGAAATGTAACTCATTCAGTTACTTCTCATAATGGTAGCTTTTTTTATTCTTATAGTCCTGACCCACCTAAAATTCCCTGTAATGACAGGTACTTTTAAATTTTTGTAGTAAATTTGAGTGATTAGGTGCTCATTTATTATATCTGATACCTAATTATGATTAGTCAATCTTGAAATTGGCAAGTTCACACTCATATGCATACAGAGCAATGGGTAGAAATAAAAATGTGTGCATCTCCTTTTACAACAATGTCTATGTAAAGATTTCTAAAGCTTTTAATGATTTAGTTTCCCACTAGAAGGTAGCACTTGTAATCCATGTATGTAGGGTCTTAGAAATATATTTTTTTCCATATCTTATTTGACTATTCTTAACTCAGACCAAATTCTGAAATCCAAATCTAATTCAGATGTTTGTATCTTCTCACTTTATTTCCTTGACTTACCTTTTCGGTATTGTCTACATGATTCCACACTTAGGCTTGCATCAGCCAGATGGGCTACTTTGTTCTTTCTTACCCCAATATCAGTTAAAATATTTTTGGGAAACTTATTATTTTGAAATTATTTTAAACTTACAGAAAAGAATTCCCACAGGTGCTTCACTCAGATTTCACAGTTGTTAGCAGTTAACCACCTTTGGTTTATATATGTATGTATGTTTCTCACTTACCCTTAAACATCAAGTCTATACAGTGATTTAAGGGTACTAATCACAATGCAGACAAAAATCTGTGTATAGCTTGGGGCCTTGTGGATAATTGACCATACCTCCACAAGGCCCCACAGGTTACCCTTAAACATCAAGTCTATACAGTGGTTTAAGGGTACTAACCACAACGCAAACAAAAATCTGGGTATAGCTTAAGTTGACCCTTCACATATATGGATTCCCAACCACAAACCTGGAATACTACATATTTTTTCCTAAAACATTTGAGAACAAGTTGTGGACATCATGGCCCTATACCCCTAACTACTTCAGGTGTATATTTCCCAAGAACAAGGACATTCTCTTAGATTATCACTGTAGACTGACCAAAATCAGGAAATTAGCATTGATACATTATTATTATCCAATCAACATTCTTGTTCAGATTTTGCCAGTTGTCCAATAATGCCCTTAGAGAACAAAATAAAATAATTTCTGGTTCAGCATCCAGGCTGAGGTTATGCATTGCACTTAGTTGTCATGGCTCTCTTAATCTAGAACAGTGTCTCAATGTTTGTCTTTCCTGATCTTGATATTTTTGAAGAGTACACTGCTCCAATACTTTGATTATATGCCTTACCTTGGCCTGAATGCTTTCTTCTCTCTTTTTTTTAAATTTTTTATTGTCCTTAATCCTCACCCGAGGATATTTTTTCCATAGATCACTAGAGAGAGTGTGGAAGGGAGGGAGGAGGATGGGGGTGGGGGGGAGAGAGAGAAAGAGAGAGAAAGAGAGGGGGGGGGGGGGAGAGAGGGAGAGAGAGAGAGAGAGAGAAGGAGAGAGAGAGAGAGAGAGAGAGAAGGAACATCTATGTGAGAGAGAGACATCCACTGGTTGCCTTTCACACACACCCCGACTGAGGCCAGGGATTGAACCTGCAACTGGGGTGCGTGAACTTGACCAGGAATCAAACCTGTGACTCTTCAGTCCTGGGGCTGATGCTCTAACCACTGAGAAAACTGGCCAGGGCTTGCTTTTCTTTTTTTCAGTTACTCAAGGCCCAGGTAAAGCCTTCCTGACTACTAGCAGGAAAAGTGATCACTTTTTTTACCCCTTGCCTTCATTAGCTAATTTTTAAAATTGTCCTAATCCTCACCCGAGGATATTTTTTCCATAGATCATTAGAGAGAGTGTGGAAGGGAGGGAGGAGGATGGGATTTTTTCCATTGCTTTTTAGAGGGAGTGGAAGGGAGGGAGGAGGAGGAAGAGAAAGAGGGAAACATCAATGTGAGAGGCACTTATGTAGATTAGTTGCCTCCTGCACATACCCCAAACAGGGCTGGGGATGAAACTGCAACTGAGGTATGTGCCTTTGATGATGAATCGAACCCACAACCCTTTGGTCTGAGAGATAATGCTCTAACCACTGAGAAAACTGGCCAGGGCTTGCTTTTCTTTTTTTCAGTTACTCAAGGCCCAGGTAAAGCCTTCCTGACTACTAGCAGGAAAAGTGATCACTTTTTTTACCCCTTGCCTTCATTAGCTAATTTTTAAAATTGTCCCTTTTTTGTCATAAATGTTATGATTTTTTTTTTAATTTTTACATACTGAGGTATAGAAAAATAAAAAATGAAGGTCTTTGTCCCTTTTTCCTATCCCTCTCCAGTAAGAAGTTAATAAATGTACTTCCAGGTCATTTTATGCACATACACTTCATTCTTTCATTTCTCATACCTTATCTTCAGAACATTGAAAGTTCATGAAAAGAAGGAATGTGAACACTTACACATTTGGCACCCTCATCCTGGCACACAAATGGGAGATGCTTCTTGGTTGACAGAGTTTGAAAAGAAGAATTATGGTTCATATTATTATGTTTAAATGTGGAAAGGTCCTTATGAAAATCATCATTGTACTGTTTTCTCTTTCTTAAATTTAGGTTGTTAAAGGCCTTACCTATTTGTGGAGTTTAAAGATTTTACACAGAGGTATGTACTGAGCTTACAAGCTTTGACAATTTGAGGTAGGGTGGGGAGCTCTTCATATCCCTTGATTTTTAAAGTGAATAAGTGGTGTAATATTTAAGCTGATATATTTGATAGTCAAAAAAATGTTATTTTTTTTCTCGCTCAGCTACTCTGATTTAGATTATAAATTTGGTATTGTATTTTTGTGAATAAGATTTACCAAACGTGTAAAAAGGTATTTTATAGTATTTGAAAATGACAAGATCTTATTTTTCTTTGTTAACTCTAGTTCATGCAAACCTTCATTTCTGTACAATTGCATCTCTTTTTTAAAAAAATTAGCATTTAGATATCATAATACATAGTTCCTTAAGAGATTATTTCACATACCTTGAAAGTGGAACTTTAATGAATTGGTAAAAGCATCAGAAATTAGTTTCCTAGTTTATTAACATAGCACATGAGAAGAATAATCAGATAACTGTTTAATGTTGCAAAAGGAACCTCCCTTTGCATTTTTTTAATATTCCCAAAATGTCTGAATTTATTTGGAAACAAATTATTAAGTGAGAAACAGACTATAACAAAGCAACTTCAGGGCCTAATGTTACTAACAGTATTGTTTAATTTTCCACATCTGCTCAGCATAGTTTAATTCACATTTGGGGAATGCAATAGCATACACATTAGATGTGATTAAAGGAAAGGTTTTTTTAAGAAGAAGTATAAACTATGAGAGAGACAAAACAACTGATATCTTTAATTGTAGTACCACATCTGTCACTAAGGGTTCTATTATGGTGGTTTTCATATCCTGGTGATTCCTCTTTTGAAGAGGATATGTAGATTTTGACAAATAAAATATCAATTCATTTCTTTAAGGTATTTATGCTGATTAATGAAATCATAACCCAAATTTTTCTTTAAAGCCAGTCCACTGTATTTATAAAGTATAGTTGGTGCAAAATGTAAATGTAGGGAGAGTTACTATTACTCTTTCTGGGTATGAATAAGCATGTAAACACATCTGTGAGTGGGAAAAAAATGGAGCATTTTTCACCACCAAGATGAAAAAAAAATGGTATGACTTATATTGCTTCTATTCCCAGTATTCCCACCTCCACACATTCATCAACCCATGTAGCCATTTTAATAGGAATTAATACAGTGGTCAGTTCTTGTCATTTTATTGATTTTTATGGACATCTGCTCTTCACTTGGCAAAGGAACTCAAGGAAGTCATCAATTCTCAATAGCAAAGCTTTCATTAAAAGGACCTTGCCCTGGAAATGCAAATGTTATTATTAAAGTGATCCTTACGACCATCCCATACCCTGGACATACAGCACAATCTGGCTTACAATGAATTCTCACTAGCCATAACTTTCTGTGAGAAAGTATAGTGGATAGGGAAATACTCTTTAGTTATTCTGCAATTCTTTTTCTTTTAAAAATCAGAAATAGATATTGATAAATAGGTATACCTCTAGTATTTTCTGTATCTAAATTATTTTGGTTTTAGTTTTACTCTTTGTTTTAGAGAAATAATTGAATTTTTTCAAATTAAATAATTTGAAATGGGATCTTGATAGACATATTTCAAATGGTTTATATCTGGATCTAAAAATAAAGTTTTGTGTTAGTCAGATTTCCAATACAACTAGCCTATTATCACTGTGGGCAAGTGTTGTTGACCAGAGAGAGTGCCTCCGAGGCAGGTAGACCTTCTTCCCAGCTCTGGAGGCAGTGTGGGCAAAGACAGGGTTCTTTGATCAGTGGCATAAGAGGGCCTTAAAGGTTTGACTGAGTAAATAGAGGTTTCACTAAGGAATCCTGAGCCTGTACTTCTCTTTTCAGTCTATCCTGGCCAACCCAGTTCCTACAGAGAGTCACCCACTGGAAAATGCTACTAGGTCTGGGAAGAGGATATCCACAAGGGACTGAGTGGGGGAAGTGGTAGTGGGCCAACAAATCCTCTCAAGTGATTTTAGTTTTAAATAAATACCAGTGAGTGAATGTACACCTGCATTGTCTAGATCAGCCGTGGGCAAACTACAGCCCGCGGGCCGGATCCGGCCCGTTTGAAATGAATAAAACTAAAAAGAAAAAGACCGTACCCTTTTATGTAATGATGTTTACTTTGAATTTATATTAGTTCACACAAACACTCCATCCATGCTTTTGTTCCGGCCCTCCGGTCCAGTTTAAGAACCCATTGTGGTCCTCAAGTCAAAAAGTTTGCCCACCCCTGGTCTAGATGGACAGACTAAAGAACTTCAGTGCAAATGAATGGTTATTCCCCAATAATTATGGGTACTCAATTATAGAAATAACTAGAGGCCCGATGCACAAAAATTTGTGCACTCGGCGGGGGAGAGGGGGACCCTCAGCCTGGCCTGTGCCCTCTCGCAGTCTGGGACCCCTTGGGGGATGACCACCTGCTGGCTTAGGCCTGCTCCCCGAGGTATTGGGCCTAAGCTGGCAATCAGACATCCCTCTGGCAGCCCGGCAACCCTCGGGGGATGTCCACTTGCCAGCGGGGAGCAGACCTAGGCTGCAGTCAGACATCCTTAGCACTGCTAAGGAGGCAGGAGAGGCTCCCACCACCACCGCTGTACTGGCAGCCATCGGCCTGGCTGTGGCTGAGCAGAGCTCCTCCCATGTGAGAGAGCCCTGACCACCAGAGGGCAGCTCCTGCATTGAGGGTCTGCCCCCTGGTGGTCAGTGTGTGTCATAGTGACCAGTCATTCCCAGTCTTTCTGTTGTTAGGGTCAGTTTGCATATTACCCTTTTAGTATATAGGATAGAGGCCTGGTGCATGGGTGGGGCCGGCTGGGTTGCCCTGAAGGGTGTCCCAGATCAGGGTGGGAGTCCCATTTGGGTGAGGGGCTGAGGGCCATTTTCAGGCTGACCGGCGACTGAATCTCCCAGCCTCTCCTTTTTTTCTTTTTTTAAAAAAATTCTAG
>NW_006286677.1:1815977-1820145 GCF_000327345.1 Myotis davidii | reverse complement strand
GCTTCCTCCATCACTGGAGCAAAGCAAGCCTCCTGTTCGCTTCAGCTGCCTGGTTGCCGGCCGCCATCTTTGTTGGCAGTTAATTTGTATATCGCCCTGATTAGCCAATGGAAAGCATGTCGGAGGTATGGTTAATTACCATGTTTGTCTATTATTAGATAGGATATGCTATGGTAATATACCTCATTAAACATATTTGTATATTTAGCTTTTCAGTTTCCTAGATATTCATGTAAACTGTTACCTTCTGGATTTAAAAGCATGTGTTTTTATAGAAGAGTGGAATAAGCCAGATGTCCTTGAAGATTTTTGTAAAGCATTGTAATGAGAAATTCACTCTAGATCAAGTAGTTGTTAATATTTTAGAGGTTTTGTCCATATTTAATAACTTGAATTCCATAAAAATAAGGTTAAAGATGCCTCTTTTTATTTACCAAAAAGCTATTTAGTTTTCTTCTTGATAAAAAAATTGTAGCTTTTTAGATCAGTTCAATCAGGCAATTAAAGATCAGAGCTTTTAAGTTCAGTTAAGGCAATTAAATAGGTAATGTACTTGTTTATACACTTTTGCTGTATAAGCCCATTGCTGTACCTTCTTAAAAGCACATATACTCATTTTTGCTTTCTCTAAATGAATGGTGAGGGGAATTATAGATGGAATGTGTCACATTGTCAAATCAAAGACAGGTGTCCTTCTGCAGAAAATGATGAAAGATTATTACTAATGAGTATTCTAAGTCTCTTTGTCCTTTGTCTTGGGCTAAGTACCTGTGTTCTCCTCTGATCACCACTTTCTTCCCTACCAAATGCTGCTCCTAAAAACCAGGATCTTGTATTTATGAACACAGTTTTTAAAAGATTAAGAAATGGAGATATATTGAGTTACCTAATGAGAAAAGAGAACAACCTATTTTTCACATTTAAATGTCTTCCTTGGAATACAGTGTTCCTGTATTTTTAGCTGTTAAATATATGTATATATTTACTTATTCTGTACTGTGGGATTTATAAAACATAATTAGTGACTTCCAAACATGCTGTTAAAATCAAATTTTTCCTATAGTGCATATCCAATGAGAATTATAGATAGGATGAAATATGATCACCAAGCAGTGACAAACCACCCATTCCATGATGCTTATTAATCTGGTACACGTTAGTTTATTTGCCATGTCAACTAGAAGTTTTTTAGAAATTGAGGTACAACAGTTGCCATTCATAATGAATCGTCAAATATTATATTCAGTCAGGTTAATATTATATTCAGTCAGGTTTTACTAGTGTTTATTCTTGTTAAGAATTGGTTGAGATAATTTATATGAAAGTACTTTATAAACTATCAAATAATTAGGTATGGTTTTTATTATATAGTAACTATGAATTAATCACTTTATCCATTTAATAAGCATCCCCTACTCCCAAATCAAGCCAGGGAGAGAGTTTATTATACTCTATTACTGGATCAAAAATTATGAAAATCCTTTCTCTAAGATAAACATGTATATATCACATGAGGACATAATTACTAAAAATGTTTGAAACTTCCACCAAGATTAACTACTGTGAGAAAATTGTCTTTATTAAAAAAGCATATGTGTGAGACCTATAAACATAGCATGTACTGACTGGGTAAAAACAAAGAAAATGAACAGTGAGAAAGTCTGTTAGGCCAGATCTGACATTACAGCAAACATTGCAGCTTAACTTCAAAACATACGTTGCCACTAATGAGGTGAGAGCCCTGCATATTAATAAACCTCCAGTTCCAGTCATAGCCATCATTACCCACATCAAACATAAACACAAGATTAACACCTATGCCATTTCTTTGGAAGATGTGAGAATGCCTTGGCAGTAACTGCTCTGTCTTTCCCTGAGGATAAAAAATAGAAATGGAAGGGTAATGAGAATAGAACTTAGATTAAGAAGATAAAATTGGCAATCAAGCTGAGACAATCTTACACAGATGGAGAAGTTTATAGAAAGAAACAACCTAGACAGTTGGTGTCCTGGGACTTTCTTTGTATTTATGAACCTAGTTAATTTCATTTATAATTTTTTAATTCTTATTTATTTGTTTGAGAGAGAGAGATTTGTTGTTCCACTTATGTATGCATTCATTGGTTGCTTCTTGTGTGTGCCCTGACTAGGAGTTGAACCCGCTAGCTTGGCATATCAGGTCAACACTCTTAACCAACTGGGCTACCCAGCCAGGTAATATTATTTATACATTAAAAAGTTTTTATATTATTCTAAAGGCAAATGCTACCAAATATATTTGTGTGTTTAGAGAAACTGAGTATTATAGTTCCAACATGAATGTTTGAAATTTTATTTTCTACCCCTGGCTTTACTTTTTATAAACCTGGACTCACACAGGTTTCCCAGTTGGTGCTACATTAAACGCCAAGGCCAGTATTATTAGTTCATTCAGCAGCTATTTATTGTATACCTAGGATGTACCAAGCACTGGCCTGAGTACTTGGAATACATCAATATATAAAACAAACGCTTCCTATAGTCATGGACGTTTTCTTCTAGAAGGGGTGGGCCAGGGTTAGGAAACAGTGCATAACAATAAACATAATGAAAAAGTAAGTACAATGTGTGTTAGAAGGTGGTTAATAATGTGGAGGAAAGAAAAAGTGGATCAATCTTAGGGGAGACCAAGTATAGGCTGCAGTGTTCATCAGATAGGCTCAGAGAGAAAATGAGTTTCGAGCACAGGTTTGCAGCAGCAGAGTTGTTCTTCAAGTAGGTATTATGGGGGACAGAGCAAAAGACACCAGGTGAGATGAGCCTGGAACATTCATGGAACAGCAATGAGGGGTGAGGGTAGAATCAGCTGTTAGGAGCTGTGGCAGTCAGTAATCCAGGTGAATTACAGAGGCCAGATCAGGGAGATAGTTGTGAAGATGGGAGAAGTGGTCAGACTCTGGGGGGTTTTTTAATTGCAGAGTCAATAGAATGTTCCGATGGATTGTTTGCGGATTTTAAGAGAAAGAGAGGACTCAGGGTTGCTTAAACTTTCAGCAGTAGTTCAGTGTACTAAAAAAATTTTAAAATTTTTCCTGCTACTTTTTTCTGTTAAAAGAGAGACTTTCGCTAAAAATAAGTGTGTGTGTGTGTGTGTGTGTGTGTGTGTGTGGCCGGGGGGGTGGGGGTGGATGGGAGATAATTTCACATACCGACAAGAATACAGAGCAACTGAAACCGTCATGCATTGCTGATGGAAATATAAATTGGTACTGCAAGTTTGGAAAATAGTTTGGCACTTTTCCTGCAACATTATCTACCAGTCCCACTTCTAGTGGCTTTATTCATAATACCCCAAACTGGAAACAACCCAGCTGTGATAGATTGATACTAATGCCGGTGGTCTTGATCCAGCATCTAGAAGGGTTCAGGAATCTGGAGAAGGTGCTGTGTGTAGATTAATCAAGAGTCCAAAAACGAAACATAATTTTGAAAGGCATTTGGGGGGCCAGAGGAGCTTGGCTAAAGAAACCAAGAGGTCCTTGTCTCAGGACCCCTTGCTATTTATTAACACAATTTGTCCTAAGGCAAAGTAAATATACACATCAAAGGGCAGGGTTAGGTATACCGAATCCATTGTCAGATTGGGGAAATACTGCCTATGGCTGATTGGTATTTGGCCAGTAGGAGGCGATAACATGTAGATTGAAATGCCCTCCGCTGTCTGGCAGCAAGGAATCATTTTATGCACCCTTTTCAGGTTTGGGGAAATGCCCTCAGCCATTTCCAGATGATTCAGCCCTGCTGACATGCTGGAACTGGCTTCCGGCATGATACAACAGAATACACTCAGCAATAATAGGTACCATCTGCTGATACACACAACATGGAGGAACATGGAATACTGTGTGCTGAGTGGAAGAAGCCAGATGCAGAGGGCTGCCTAGTGTGTCATTCCACCTAACTGACATTCTAGAAAAGGCAAAACTATACGGATGGAATACATCAGTGATTGCTGAAGGGTAGAGGAACAGTTGACAATAAGCTATGACTGAATTTTTTGCGGGGGAGGGGGTGTTGTTGGAAATGTTTTGTATCTTGATTTTGGTAATGGTTACAAAAATGTACACATTTGTCTGTACATCTAGAAAGAGTGAATTTCACTGCCCAGTCTACTTCAGTAAATCAGATT
>NW_006286677.1:1814363-1815943 GCF_000327345.1 Myotis davidii | reverse complement strand
CAGTCTACTTCAGTAAATCAGATTGAGAGAGAGAGAGAGAGAGAGAGAGAGAGAGAGAGAGAGAGAGAGAGAGAGAAAGAAGGCATTCTTATTAGTGCAGTAGAAGCTCTACTTTAGAAATTTCCCCTGCCAGAAAGACAAACCGTTCTTTCAAGGGTCTCAGAAATTCTGTTGTTGTCACCATCATGGCTCCTGAAATATCCTACCTAGATTTGGTCTAGCAACTCAGCAGTTTGGGGGGAAAAATCCTTCATGATTTAAAGGACATTTGCAATGTCAGAAAAAGAAAGAGAAAGAGAGAGTAGGAAGGAGAGAAACTTAAAAGTTGCTGTTATCATTGGCCAGCAATTTGGAGCATCCAAAAATTGCACAAATTTTTTTTCCTTAGTTAAGCTATTTTCCCCCTCAGATATTATTAAAGAACTGCAGAGGCACAGCCCTGACTTGGCCTGATTTGGACATAAAAAAGCTGAGTTTCTAGCCCGGCTGGCATAACTTGTTGGTTGAGCATCGACCTATGAACCAGGAGGTCACAGTTTGATTCCTTGTCAGGGCACATGCCTGGGTTGCGGGCTCAATCCCAGTGTGGGGCGTGCAGGAGGCAGCTGATCAATGATGTTTCTCTCTCTCTCTCCCTTCCTCTCTGAAATCAATAAAATATTTCTTAAAAAGCAGAGTTTCTAGAAGGAATAAAGCTTTACTTGAATTTCCGATTCAGTCCCACTTACTGACTGCTTTGTTGTATGACCCTGGAAAAGTAGGTCATTCCTGCACTCTGGGCCTCGGTTTCCTCATATACAAAAATGGGATAGCTTGATAGTCACTCAGGTTCCCTCAAGCACCAGGATTCTGAATCCCATGATTTGTGAAGTAGGACATGTTGGCAGGGTGAGGGAACCAAGCAAATCAGAGAGGGATATGAGAGAAGAAAGAAAAAGATGGAGAATAATAATGAAAGTAATATTTATTAATCACTTTTTTTCTACCAGGCACTGTTCTAAGTGCCTGACATGTATAAACTATTTTGTGTCCCTTCAATGTGGGGAATTCTAGGAAATAGGCGATATTTTACCATTGTACATAGAGACTGAAATGCAAACAAATGGAGAATTAAAGCTCACAAGTATGACATTGCTAAGAAAATGGTTGCTTTCTAAACCAGACTCATGTAATCAAATCAAAAGATATATTTAAAAGGAAAGGGTTTTAAACTATAAAGTATACTGGAAATGAAAATAAAGTGTTATCATTAGCAAAGAATTATAAAAGGACATGTAGAATCACAACTTAGATGGAAAGCAAAGGCTCTTTTTAAAAAATATTTTATTTTGAAATTACTGTAGACCCATAGGAAGTTGCCCAAAAAAGGTACAAGAAGTTTTCCATGCAAGGGCATCCTTTTTAAGGAAGGAATTTGGAAGAAAATTGGAGGCTGATAATCCAAAAGACTTTAGGTAGATAGATATTATATATATATTTGCTAATACCTTTTAAATGGGGTCAGTGGGAATTTTAAAATTTTTTAAATATTAAGAATATTTGTATTACATCCCAAATTATATTATTATATTTATTAAATG
>NW_006286677.1:1793959-1814330 GCF_000327345.1 Myotis davidii | reverse complement strand
TAGAGGTAAACCTTTGAAATAGGAAAGAAATTTCGATGTCAAGGTGGTAGTGTTAAAAAAATAATGTATGTAAAAGTTAGAATTTGTGGCAAAAATAAATCAGGGAATGATTATTTGCTGGATAAAGTGATTCTTTAAGGAGAGAGAGCTTTGTTGGAAAGCATTTCTCTCAGTAGAAAAGTAACCTGATTAATTTTAAATAACTTATGAAGAAATGTAATGTGCACAAAACTTTCATCACAGCCTCTGCAGAGACTGACACAGTTTGTGCTGACTCATAGGTTACAGTGAGTTTTGAAGTAACCTAAGCCAGATTTTTGCTATCTGGAGCACCAGACTTAGTTTTTTCAAAGAACAGGTTTCTGTTTGAGCAACCCAAGTCATTTTGAAAGGAGTCATCCCCAGTTGGCTTTATGTTGCAGTACAAGAGAGCTGGTGTGTGGGAGATCCTCTCCTGAGCTTTGTCACTGCTTAGTCAAACGTGACTGAAAGGGGGCATTTATGTTCAGCAAGTGCTAGTGGTCGGAGCACAATTACACCTTAGCTCCTGTTTTTACATCCTTTAAATATTGTCCTTTAGATGTAAATATTAATTACATGCCAATGCTGTAGGAGATCATCACTTATGAACATTTCTGTTTTTGAGGGAAAAAAAATAGACTTAGCCCATTAACTGAGATAAACAAACTAGTTTAATGACTCTGGGTTGTTGGGTTTTTTTTACCAGCTCTGACTGTCCACACAAATGAACAATTCTAGAAATTAAACTTCCTTCTCCACATTGGCCATTCATTCTCTTTGCCTCGGGTACTCCCTGGAGATGTCTGTATTTGTGGTAATAATTTTCAAAAGATAAGAAGCCCCATATAGCATTACTCAAAAGTGTTCTAGAATATATAAAGAGCTTTCAAAACTTAACAGCAAAAAAAATAAATCCAGTTATCAAGTGAGCAAAAGACATGAAGACACATTCCACTGAGAACATACAAATGGCAGATAAGCAAGCATAAAAAAGCATTTTCAGCATCATTAACCATTAAGGAAATGCAAATTGAAATCACAAGGAGATATTACTACATACCTACCAGATTGGCTAAAATAAAATAGTGACAACACCAAATGCTGACAAGGATGCAGAGAATTTAGGTTACTGGTACGTTATTGATAGGAATGTAAAATGACACATCCCCACTAGAAAACCATTGGGCATTTCTTAAATATCTAAACATGCAACTACTATACAACTCAGCATCTGTGTTCCTGGGCATTTATTCCAGAGAAATAATGACTTTGGTTCACACAAAAACTACACAAATGTTTGTGGCAGCTTTATTCATAATAGCCCCAAACCCAGATGTCCTTTAATGAGTGAGCAGTTAAATAAGCTGTGGCACATTCATACCATATAATACCACTCAACAACAAAGAGGAATGAACTTGCCCAGCCAGTGTTGCTCAATGCTTGAGCATCAACTCGAGAACCAAGAGGTCAGTGGTTCGATTTCCAGACAGGGTACAAACCCAGATTTCAAGCTCAATCCCCAGTGGAGGGTGTGCAGGAGGCAGCAGATTAATGTTTCTCTCTATCTCTCTCCCTCTTACTCTCTAAAAATCAATAAAAACATTATTTTTAAAGGATGAACTTTTGCCCGGGCCAGTGTTTCTCAATTGTTAGAGCATCAGGTTCCTGGTCAAGGGCACTTACCTGGGTTTCAGGTTTGATCCCTGCCCCTGGTGGGGTGCTTGTAGGAGGCAACCAGTCAATATATGTCTCTCATATCAATGTCTGTCTCCCTCTCTCTCTCCGCTCCCCCCTCCTCCCCATCTCCTTTTCCCCTTCCATTCTCTCTGAAAAGCAATGGAAAAAATATCTTCAGGTTAAGATTAACAACATAAAAAGTGGGGGAATGAAAAATACCACATGATCTCACTAATTTATGGATAATAAAGAACATTATAACCTGATGAACAAAAAGATAGATACAGAGGCAGAGAATCATCGAACAGACTGTCAAATTACAGTGAGAAGGCTGGGGAGTGTTGGGGGGTGTAATACATTAAACAATAAAATAAAATTTTTTAAAAAGTGGGGGATGAGCTTTTGATATACATATAACCTGAATGACTCTTCAGAGAATTATGCTGAGTGAAGAAAGCCTATCACCAAAGGTTACATACCATATGATTCCATTTTTATAACATTCTTGAAAGGATAAAGTTATAGAAATGGAAAGCAGATTAGTCATTTCCAGGGGCTACTGAGAGGTTGAGGGGGTAGGAAGGAAGTGGGAGTAGCTAGAAAAAGGTAAGATACAAAAACTTTTATTTTTAAATTTTTATTTATTTTAGAGAGAGCAAGGAGGAGAAAGAGAGAAACGTCAATTTTTTGTTCCACTCATTTATGCGTTCATTGGCTGCTGCTTGTATGTGCCCTGATCTGGAGATCAAACTGCAACCTTGGTCTATCAGGACAACACACTAACCAACTGAACTACCCAGCCAGGGCCCACAGCCTCTTTCTTGGCTGAGTGTAAATATGCTATTTGTGATACTGTACTGTGTATAGTTTTACAAGATGTTACCCTTTGGAGGAAATGGATAGAAGGTATACAGGATATCTGTATTATTTCTTACAACTGTGTGTGAATATCTCAAAATAGAAAGTTTAATTGAAAAAATAATATGTGATCTTTCTATAGTTGTCTTTATTTGGGTCTGCTTAATCAGCAAGGGTTTCTCCCATGCATCTGTGATGGAATTTGTTATAAATAGGCATCCCTTTTAGGAAATCTCTAAGAAGATGAGGAACCCAGGGGAACTGCCATGCAGGCCACCTCTTCCAATTCAACATATTAGTATCAGTGAAAGCCTTAGAAGAGAGAAAACAGGTCATGTGCTATACAGGGAAGGAATACAAATGGGAAAGGGTAGTTAGTACCCCTCTAATTTCCCCTAAGATCCTCTGCCTTGCTTGGATTCAAAGCAGATCATGTGATCATTGTGTGTTTAACTCACAAGTCTTTATGTTACCCTACAGTGATCCCCTCACCTTCTTGTACTCTGTATGTGGTGTGATGAATGTTTGATTCACCAAACCCCACAGACAGCTTTGTCTCTTGAGCAAACCTTGAGGTTTAGGAACTCACCAGAGGGAGAGGGAGAACAGCTATGTGATGGGTCATTTCTGTTGGTAGAGGTTGGAGGCCACAGTTAATTTATGACACTGATTATATGTCAAATGCATATTTTTTTGGTAAAGTAGTTAAATCAAAAGTCATCCTTTGTTTTCCTTTCTAGTAGTAAAGTAAGATATTTATCCGCAGATAGAACACTCTGCCAAGAATGTTTAGTAGTTAGAGGACCTCTCTGTGTCTGTCCCTTTCTCCAAAGGCAAGGCTTAAGGTGGGCAGCACCATGGCAATCAAATGCATTCTTTTGCTGTTGGAAGATTAAGTTCCTTCTGGATGGGGGTGGGGTACAGTAATAATTATTGTTATTATCATTCATTGAATGCCTTCTATGTACTACTGCATTAGCTCTTTTGTATAAATTATTTTATTTAAGCTTCATGGTAACCTTGCAAGGAAGGTATCACTGTATTCCCATTTTTAGATGAGAAAACTAAGGCTCAAGAAGTTTTAAAAAACCAAATCATAATAAAGGCAATAATGGCTGGTAGCCTAATGGAAGAGCTCTAGTTTTAGGGTCAGCAGTCCCAGGTTTAAGTGCTGCTTCTTCCTCTTAATTGAACTCAGCTATATGATCTTGGGTCAGTTTCTTAACCTCTTTGAGGTTATAGTACTGTATGCTATTGCTATAGTTCAAACAGCTGCTTCTCAAGAGAAAGCAGCAAGAAATTAAGTGAGAAAATAGTTAGAACCTTCCCCAAACTTCCCTTCTATATCTACTTTTCTGTGAGAAACAGAAAAATCTAAAATAAAACATGTAAAGATCAGCCAGCTCTTCAATGCCAAAGCTAGAGCAATAATCCAGCCCATAAATTCAGATGAGATTGATCTCATAAATATAATGTAATTTGTTAAAGCTTAAGAGTAAGAGTTGGAGACGCTAGTTGTGTGGCCTTGGGCAACTAATTTCATTAATTTGATCCTCAATGTATTCATCTATAAAATGGGTTTAATAGTATCTACCAAGGATTATAATGAGAATTAATGAGAGAATACATGTGGTAACAGTGCATTTAGCTCAGTGCTTGGCATATAGCAAGTGTCGAAGTAGTTTTGTCTGCTATAATTTTTTTTAAATATTTTATTGATTTTTTACAGAGAGGAAGAGAGAGGGATAGAGAGTTAGAAACATCGATTAGCTGCCTCCTGCACACCCCCTACTGGTGATGTGCCGGCAACCAAAGTACATGCCCTTGACCGGAATTGAACCTGGGACCTTTCAGTCCGCAGGCCAACGCTCTATCCACTGAGCCAAACCAATCAGGGCAATCTGCTATAATTTTTAATATTTCTTTAGAATGATTTTCCAGAGTTGGTCTTATGAATATGCTGTTCCAAGTCAAGTCTACAATCAGAATGTATCTTAAATTTATTTATGCATTTAATGTAGTATTCCTTTGTTTGGGGAGTGTTTTTCCTTTTTCACTGAAAAGCTTTTGCAGTCAGTCGGAGTCTTAAATTGGTGATATCTTAGACTCAGAGAAGTAGGTTGTTCCAGAGTTGGGCAGAGTATAGATTCCTTCTGACTGCCAGGAACTTATCCCTCCACACCTGTTTCTATACACAGACCAGAACATGTCTGTGTATCTAGGAACCCCTATGTTAGAAGGGAACCTCTTTTACTTAGAGTGAAAGGATTGAGAGAAGGCAGACTTGAGAAACCGAGGCTTTTTTGCCCGTGGTGTTAGCCTTGAAAATGCTGCATGTCTCCTGCCTTTATCATACATGAAGGAGGAAAATCATGTTTTTTGCCTCCATTTTCAAATGAATCATGAGACTCTAGGTAATAACAGCTATTTAGGATGGCTAATTATGCTACTTAATTTAAGGCTTTTACAAGAATATTTGGATGACCTACTCTTTATTATGTAATGGAATGATTAGAATAACTTTTATATTGCATTGTGGTTTTCTCTTAAGTGTGTTCCTGTTGTGCACAGATGAATTTGTAATGCAGACTGTCAGCATATTCTGCATTTAATTGTACCTGCTGTTCTCATTCATTAGAATGCAGTCCCCAAGAAATAACTAGATAGATATATTAGTTGTTGTCTTTTCATAAGACAATTAAGCACCCTGGCACAGTGCTAGGAGAGATTGCTATGAGTGGAGATCTGCTAATGTGTCCTCTGGCGCCTGGTAAACTGAGAGTGGTTTTCTGGCATTCAAGCAAAATAGTGTAATTGTTGTATAAAAGGAAAAAGTTGAAGAGAAGTTTGCTTTTGCTTCCTAAGAATTGCACCGTGCCCATTCCTAAAGGGATTCAGTGTGGCTTACGCATGAAAGCACAGAACAAATTAAATATTTTAAGTATAATACAAACAGAGAACAAAAGGGAGCATATAAACAGCACCTGATATGAATAGATCACAGCAAAAAGGGAAGCCTCAATTTGCATGGTTTTCCTTTCCTGACAAGAAAAAGCATATAGTAGCATGAACAAGTCACAGTTTTCTTTGGAACTAACCTTACCAGGAAATTGATACATAGGTCCCTATGCAAAGCACACTGGGTAACTCCAACTGTAGTTTTGTGAAAGCTTTTATTTATCTGTTTTGAACAGCCGCCTGGGCATCCAGCCACATCCTGACCCAGGGTAGCCTCCCAGTCTGACCCCAGATTGTGTTGGGGTGGGGGCTGGGCAGTGGGCGGAGGAGCCTTTGTGAAGAGCTGCAGAAAGCACATGCTTTTGTGGGCTTGGCCTTTATTAGCAGGCTTCAGCTTGATGCTATTTATGTGGATTGTTTAATGGCTAATTGATGCAGCATGTGTGAAGATACAGTTTCCTGCATGAGGCAGTTATGGGTGGCAATATGGGTTGTCCCAACATGATACCAATTTCCACAGTCAATTTGGTCAATTCAGTGGGGGGAAAAAAGAAGAGGAAGAATCAGCCCAGCCTGAAAATCAGTCAGAGCAGTTACCAGAGGTTATTGAGACATCTAGGTTGCTTGATGAGATTTTTTATGTTTGAACCAGTTGTTTTCACACTTTGTATACATAGCCTATTCATTTGGGGAAATAAGCTTAAAACACAGAAGTGACATTTTAAAATATCTTACTTTAAATATTTATCATCATAATCAGGCCTTCTAGTGTATGTCAGTTTTGAGAGGGAATAACCATTTTACCATCTATATATATAAAAGCCTAAGTGACTGGCTGAATGTTCGACCGTCCGACTGGTAGCTATGACATGCACTGACCACCAGGGAGCAGGAGCTGCCAAGCTGCCATGACTTGGCAGCTGTGGTTCTCGGGTGACGCACCTGGAACCAGAGAGGAGGGATCCCAGTTCCAGGCTGCGTCACCCAAGAACCACCCTCTCGCAATCCAGGACCCCTCAGGGGATGTCGGAGAGCCATTTCAGCCCAATCCTCGCAGGCCAGGCCAAGGGACCCCACTGGGCCTCTAGTTGATGTATAATACGTGATCAGTATAATTAATTGATGTTTCATGTTTTGTTCTGGAATAGGAACAGTGACCACAAAGCACCTGGAAAACTAGAGAAATTAATAAGAAGTTAAAACTAGAGAAATTAATAACAGGCTGATTTTTTAAACGAGAATTATTGATATGTAACTAACATATAAAATTCATTCATTATTAAGTGAGCAATTTAGGGATTTTTAATAACTTATAGAATTATATAACCATCGCCGTAATGCACTTTAGAACATTTTCATCGTCCCAATAAAGAGCCCTCATTCCTATTTGCAATCAGTCTCTGTTCCCAGCCCTATCCCCAGGGACTACTAATCTGTTCTCTGACTTTATAGATTTGCCTTTTCTAAGACATTTTTATAAATGGAATCAAACTATAAAATCTTTTCTATCTCACTTCTTTCATGTAGCATATGCCTGAGTTTCATCTATGTCATAGCATGTATCAGTAGTGCATTCCTTTTTTTTTTTAAATATCTGTTTTTTGAGGTATAATTGACATACAACATTATTTTAGTTTCAGGTGTACAACATAAGATTCAATATGTGTATATATTGTAAAATGGTTACCACAATGAATCTAATTAACATCCATCACCACACATAGTTTTAGAAATTTTTTCTTACGATGAGAACTTTTAAGACCTATTCCCTTAGCAATTTTCAAACACATAATACAGTATTTTTAACTACTAGAGGCCCGATGCATAAAATTCATGCAAGGGGCTTGGCCCTCATAGCTGCGGTGGCTTGCCTTGGCTCCCGCAGCCCCGGCTTCGTCCAGAAGGTTGTTCTGCTGTCCAGTCTAATTAGCATATAACACTTTTATTATTATAGTCACCATGCTGCACAAAATATATAGCCCACCAGCCGTGAGTTTGACATGCTTGCACATGACTTAATTTGTCTTATAACTCTTAAGTTTTTACACCCTCCTCTGCCCCTCACGTCTGACAGTCATCAATCTGTTCTCTGCATCTATGAGCTTGATATTGTTTTTGTTGTTGTTGTTTGCTTTGGTTTGGTATTTTGTAGGGGATTCTATGTATAGTTATTTGTCTTTCTCTGGTTGACTTATGTCACTTAGCATGATACCCTCTAGGCCAGCCGTGGGAAAACTACGGCCCGCGGGCCGAATCCGGCCCGTTTGAAATGAATAAAACTATTGAAAAAAAAGACCGTACCCTTTTATGTAATGATGTTTACTTTGAATTTATATTAGTTCACACAAACACTCCATCCATGCTTTTGTTCCGGCCCTCCGGTCCAGTTTAAGAACCCATTGTGGCCCTCGAGTCAAAAAGTTTGCCCACCCCTGCTCTAGGCACATATCCATGTTGTCTCAAATGGCAAGACTTCATTTTTATAACTGAATAATATTTCATTATATATACACATATATATTATATCATATCTTCTTTGTCCATTATCTGCCAGTGGACACTTAGGTTGGTTCCATATCTTGGATATTACAGTGCTGCAGTGAACATGGGGTTAGAGTTTTCATTTTCTTCAGATAAGTACCCAAAAGCGGGATGCTTGGATCATGTGGTACTTGTCTTTTTTATTTTTAAAAAATATTTTTTTATATTTCAATTACAGTTGATGTACAATATTATATTAGTGTCAGGTGTACAACCCAGTGACCAGACATCTACCAGGTCTACCGGTTAATAATGTGGATTTTTTTCAATAGATGGAGTTACACATATGTTGATATATATGTGATTTGACATGTATGCTATTTTGCTGTATTGACAGCACGCTTCAAAACTTCGTATGTCAAATTTTCTGAAGGTGTTAACATAGATATTTTTACACTTAGAAATGTCGAATTTCGTGCCAAAAAAAAAGAGCATTTGCGGGAAGTTTTAATTCATTACTTTATTTTGAAGAAAAGTGCTGCTGAAATCTTTGGGAAGCTTATGGTGAACATGCTCCATCTCAAGATACTTGTGAACACTGGTTTAACACATTAAGCGCCTGTTAGTCACCAGTGACTGACATTATACTTTCCGTCCGGAAGACAAAACAGGCTGGGCACTTAATGTATTAAATGCTTTAAAAGTGATGATTTCGATGTGAAAGTTTAAGAACGTCCAGGTCAACCAAAAAAGTTGGAAGACCAACAATTACAAGTATTATTGGATGAAGACATGTGTCAAACTCAAAAACAACTTGCAGAAAGATTAAACATTGCTCATCAAACAACTTCCGATCGTTTACAAGCAACGGGAAAGATTTTAAAGGAAGGAAAATGGGTGCCACATCAACTGAACGAAAGACAAGTGGAAAACCAAAAAGTCATCAGTAAAATGTTGCTTTAATGGCACAAAAGAAAGTCTTTTTTGCATCGAATTGTGACTGGCGATGAAAACTGGGTTTATTTTGAGGTCTGGCACCAAACATAGTTATTACAACATTATTGACTATATTTCCTGTATTGCTGTACTTTATATCCCCGTGACTATTCGGTAACTACCAATTTCTACTTCTTATTCCCTTCATCTTTTCTACCCTCCCTGAAATCCCCCCTCCCCTCTGGCAGCCATCAAAATGTTCTTTCTATATCTGTGTGTCTCTTTCTGTTCTGCTTGTCATTTATTTTGTTTTTTTTAGGTTTACATATAAATGAAATCACATAACATTTGTCTTTCTCTGTCTGACTTATTTCACTCAGCATGGTACCCTCTAAGTCAACTAATGTTGTTGCAGTTGACAAAGATTTCATTCTTCTTTTTTTTTAGGACCCTCCATCTTGTTTTTCATAGTGGCTGTACCAATTTACATTCCCACCAGCAGTGCACAAAAATTCCCTTTTCTCCACGTCCTTAACAATATTTGTTACTTTTTCTCTTATTTATAATAGCCATTCTAACGGTATGAGGTGGTACCTCATTGTGGTTTCGATTTGCATTTCCCTAATGATTAGTGATGTTGAATATCTTTTTATGTATCTGTTGGCTATCTGTATATCTTCTTTAGAAAAATATCTATTCAGATCCTCTGCCCATTTTTTAATTGAATTGCTTGTTTTTGTTATTAAATCGTATGAATTCTTTAAATATTTTGGATATTAACACTTTATCAAATATGTTTCGCAAACATTTTCTTCCAGTTAGTAGGTTGCCTTTTCATTTTGTTGATGGTTTCCTTTGCTGTGCAGAAGCTTTTTATTTTGATGTAGTCCCACTGTTTATATTTGCTTTTATTGCCTTTGCTTTGAGAGTCATATCCAAAATATCATTGCCAAAACCTCTTGTCAAGAAACTTATTACCTCCTATGTTTTCTTCTAAGAGTTTTATGGTTTCGGGTCTTACATTCAAGTCTTTATTCTATTTTGAGTTAATTTTTGTGGATGATAGAAGATAGTGCTCTAATTTCATTCTTTTGTATGTACCTGTCCAGTTTTCTCAACACCATTTATTGAAGAAACTGTTCTTTCCCCATTGTATATTCTTGGCTTCTTTGTCATTTATTAATTGACCCTATATCATGGGTTTATTTCTGGACTTTCTATTCTGTTTGTTTGCTCTGTGCATCTGTTTTTATGCCAATACCACACTGTTTAGATTACTATGATATATGTGTGCTTAACTTTATTGTTGAAAGTATTACAAGTCCCCCTCCTTCCCCCCCCCCCCCCTTGATCATCTCCACCCCACTCCTCCCTAACCCTAACCCTAACCCTAACCCTTTTCTGTTTTTGGTATCAACATAATGCTAGCTTTGTAAAATGCAAGTGTTTGGAAGTGTTTCCTCTTCTGTTTTTTGGAAGAGTTTGAGAAGGATTGGTATTCTTTGAGTGCTTGGTAGAATTCACTTAGTTGAAACCATCAGGCATGGACTTTTGTTTGTAGGGAGTTTTAAAATTACTGATTCAATCTCCTTACTAGAAATTGGTCTGTTCAGATTTTCTATTTCTTCACGATTCGTTCTTGGAAGGTTATATGTTTCTATGAATTTATCTATTTCTTCTAGGTCTGTTTGGTTGGCATATAACTGTTTGTTATAGTCTCTTACGATCCTTTGTATTTCTGTGGTATCAGTTGTAACATCTCTTTCACTTCTGACTTTATTTATTTGAGCCCTTTCTCTATTCTCTTGTAAGTCTAACTAAAGGTTTTTCAATTTTGTTTATCTTTTCAAAGAACCTGCTCTTGGTTTCACTGACCTTTTCTGATGTCTATTTAGTCTCTATTTCATTTATTTCTGCTCCGATGTTTGTTACTTCCTTCCTTCTACTAACTTTTGGCATTGTTCTTCTATTTCTAGTATCTTAAAGTATAAAGTTGTTTATTTGAGTTCTGTTTTGTGTTTGTTTTTTGGTTCATGAGGTAGGCATTTATGCTATGAACTTCCCTCTGAGAATTGCTTTTGCTGCATAAACTTATTTTTCTAGTAAGCTTTGGTATGTTGTATCTCTATTTTTATTTGTCTCAAAATATTTTTTATTTCACTTTTAGTTTCTTTATGGACTCATTGATTGTTAACTGCATGTTGTTTAGTCTCCACGTATTTTTGAATTTGCCAGTTTTCTTATAATTGATGTATAGTTTCATACCGTTGGGAAAAAATGCTTGGTATGATCTGTCTTCTTAAATTTGTAAAGACTTGTTTTGTGGCCTATCATATGATCTATTCCTGGAGAATGTTCTATGTACACTTGAAAAGAATGTGTGTTCTATTGCTTTTGGATAGAATATTCTGTGTATTTCTAAGTCCATCTGGTCATTTAAAGTCAGTGTTTTCTTATTGATTTTCTGTGTGGATGATCTATTTATTGATGTAAGTGGGTATTAAAGTTCCCTACTATTATTGTATTGCTGTCTATTTCTTCCTTTAGGTCTGTTAATATTTGCTTTATATATTTAGATGCTCCTATGTTGGATGCATATAATATTTATAAATATTATATCTTCTTGCTGGATTGACCCCTTTGTAAATATGCAGTGGCCTTTTTTGTCTTTTCATTCCTCTTTATTGTAGAATAATAGTCTATTACATGGATATATCACATTTTGTCCATTCATTTACTAGTAGAGGGACTTTTGGATTATACCAGTTTGGGGCTATTATGAATAATGCTGCTATTCATATACAAGTCCTTATTTGTTTCTACATTTTCTTTTTCTTGAGTAGATACCTGGAGGTTATTAGCATCTTTCTTTAAAATTTTTTAAATTCCTCTTCCAAGGATGTTTTGTTTTTTTAATTGAGTCTAGAAAGAGAGAAAGGGAGAGAGAGAGACGCAATGATGTGAAAGAGAAACATTTATCAGTTGTGCCCTGACCAGGGATTGAACTTGCAATCTTTTGGTGTGTGATACAGCGATGCTCCAACCAACTGAGCCACCTGGCCAGAGCACTTTCTTCAAATATTTGTAATCACAGTGAATCAGGCCATCTAGTGCACATCAGTTTTGAGAAGAAATAACCATTTACCATTGTTGCATAGTACATGATCAGTGTAAGTAATTGATATTTCATACTTTGTTAAAGATAGCAGAGGAAAGTGATGACAAAGGTTGATTTTTATTTAGCTACAGCTCCTGTAGGAAACCTATTATCTTCTGCATGACACAAAACCCTTTAGTAAATTCTTTTATTCTTTTCACTTCCTGATATTTTTCTAATGATCTTCTAAGCATTTCAAATTGCTCAAGAGAACTGCATCATAACTACCTATTATCTGTGTGGGATGTCCCTGCTGCAATTCAAATATTCATTACATCATCATTAAAAAAACTCAGCTTACTGTGAAATCTTACTGAAGGAGTGGGAAAACATTGTGACAGAAGACACATGTTGGGATTGGATATTGTTAACTCTTCTTTGAACAGGGTTTAAGGTAATGGAAGAAGCCTGCCTTTAGGTAGAGCTCATATAGTGAAAGTTAATTGTATTTAGTATTTGGGTATGGTCCATTATATTAGACTAGAGGCCCACTGCATGAATTTGTGCACGGGTGGGGTCCCTCAGGCGGCCTGCAGAGATCGGGCCCCAGCTCGCACCCCCAGCCTTGCAGCCCCACAGCCCCGCCTGGCACCCCGCCTTGGCCTGGTGCCGTCCCCTCACCTGTTTCACCATCCCACCTGCAGGGCGATTGATCAGGGCTGGGCCCCCCACCGGGTTCCCTCAGCGCCTGGGAGCTGGGCAATGGCCTCGCCCCCCACCGCTGCCCCTGATTGCCATTTGTGGAGTGATTGAGCCCCCACTCACACCGGCCTTGGCCTGCCATCGCCCACCTGCTCCACCATCCTGCTGCGGTCCCACTCTCGTTGGGGCTCATCGGGGCCAGCAGCGCCTCCACTGCTGCCCACTGCCCGTGCAGCGTCGCCAACGCCCGCCATGTCCCATACCACCCCCTGGTGGTCAGCACATGTCATAGCAAGTGGTCAAACTCCAGGTCTCCCAGTCCAACGATCCCCAGAGGGGACAATTTGCATATTAGGCTTTTATTATATAGGATGGTCCATATCCTGATTTCTAGGATAAGAGTCATTGTCATCACCAGTTCCACAGAGCAGTAGCTTCCAGTTTATATAGAACATTTAAGTTTACAAAATGTTTTTTTCTATTCATTTTATTCATTCAACAATTCATTGAGTTTTAGCTCTAAGACAGGCACTGCTGAGCACTGTCTCACTTAATTCTCATAACAACCTCGTCATTGTAGGAAGATTAGGTATCACCCTTTATCTTGTATATAACACACACACACAGAAAAAACACACGTACATTTTCCATGTCATTTCTGCTTCCTCTGAGAGAATCTGACCAACAGGAATCTATTCTGGTTCCTACAAAAGTCTCTGCGCATAAAATGGCTGAATATTTTTCTAAAATGAAAGAAGATAAGAAATATTAAAAATGGGTCACTTTTTTTGTATCTTTATCTCACTTTCTCCAATGTGATACTGACCTCTTGGCCAAGATAGATTAAAACCAAACCTCAAATTAGAGAACATCAAAACATGGTATTTTATATGTAATACAAAGGGGATTATACCTAATTTGTTTTTCACTATAGGCTTATGTTTTATATTAGAGATGAAGCTTGCTTCTTTTAGTGGTATGAAAAGAACCTCTAATTCTAGGATTCTACACACCTCATTTGTATTTTCTTTGAGAAAATGTCCTAGTTAAAATCAATGCCCTAGTATTCATTTAAGCTCCCTTGCCTTCAATAAAACTAATTGATAAACCCTAATAATTAATGGCCTGATTAAAGCAAAATGACTTACATCTGCCCTGTTGGTTGCCATTTATAATCAGTCACTTTAATGACTCATCTTTTCTGCGCTTTGCTTACAGAAGAAAGGCTACAATGTTTTAAGTGAGCTGAATGGAAAGCTTATATACCATCAATTGTTGTTTGTTTTCTATAACTTGAGATTGCATTAAAATAAGCATAAATATAACTATCTCCTCAAAAGTAATCTTTCTCCCTTGTATGTTGTGCTGTTGTCTGTCTATGGCTTTAAGTAACATTGAAAACAAACCCACCAAAAAAAAAAGAAAAGAAAAGAAAAAGAAATGCAATTATTTTAATATTCCTGGAGATATTCTTGAGAGTTACAATAGTTGTCCATTTTAAATGAAAACCTGGAAGTAGAAAATTCAGTGGCTATGTACTAGGATTGTTTATACCTCAAATACCTCAAAAAATACAGATGGAATATTTTATTTAAATTAAGTGAAACTTCAGACAGGAGCTGTCCTCATTCCAACATTGAAAGAGATTTCATTTTCTTAATATTCTGCCACAGGAATTCAGGTTTAGCCTAACTAGGTAAAGTCCTAGTATTATTTATATCCTATCTATTTTTTAAAAAGATTTGAGGCAGCCCTAACTGGTTTGGCTCAGTGGATAGAGTGTCCGCCTGCGGACTAAAAGGTCCCAGGTTCGATTCCAGTCAAGGGCATGTACCTTGGTTGCGGGCACATCCCCAGTAGGGGGTGTGCAGGAGGCAGCTGATCGATGTTTCTCTGTCATCAATGCTTCTAACTCTCTATCCCTCTCCCTTTCTCTCTGTAAAAAATCAATAAAATGTATTTTTTTAAAAAGATTTGAGGCAGCTTACAATATAAAGTCCAAACAATTAACAAAAGACAAAAAAAATAAGAATTTTAAGGTAAAGGGATATCTCCACTTTTGCCTAGAAAGGAATCACGGCTATGGGAGTTGCCCTCCACCAAAAATAACTAAAAAACGGGACCAAATTTATGAAAATCTGTTTTCAGACATCAGATAAGAAGTAGTACAGGGCTATGACTCTTGAGAGAAGGGAAACTGATGAGGTGAGCCTCATAACCACCCACGCTTTCTGCCTAAAGACAATTCCTGGACTGCAACTTAGGGAGAGAGAACTCATACAGACCCAAGGTTGGAGGTGAAGAGACAGTGTTTAGAGGTCAAGAAGGCCAAAATGGCTAGAATTTATGGCAGAGTCCTAGAGAGGCAGGATCTATGCAGAAAAGGTGCTCAAGAATAAGAATAAGAATCTTGAGTTTTGGGGTGGATATCAGCTATGGATTCACATGATGAAATCTTGTCAATCTAGACAATGAACGACTATATGGAAAACAAATTTGGGGAGTAGGGGGACTATAAGCCAAGCAGGTAGGGGATTTTTAAAATTCCAACCAGCCACGCCCTAACCGGTTTGGCTCATTGGATAGAGCGTCGGCCTGCGGACTGAAAGGTCTCACATTTGATTCTGGTCAAGGGCATGTACCTTGGTTGCGGGCACATCCCCCTTAGGAGGTGTGCAGGAGGCAACTGATCAATATTTCTCTCTCATTGATGTTTCTAACTCTCTATCCCTCTCCCTTCCTCTCTGTAAAAAATCAATAAAATATATTTTTTTTAAAAAATTACAACCAGCCAGAGTGAAGATACCTTGTTGGAGCATTCAAGAGAGACTTCAGAAGGAGCATGCTTTAATGGTAGGGCTAAACTAGCCCTAGACTAGGGGGTTACTATAGGCACTCTATATAAAAACTCAAAAGCCTGAAAATGATCTGGGTATCGCAAATAAGCTAACCACTTGCCAGTATTAAGTCCAACACTCTTTAAAGGATGATAACAATATTCATTACTCAACAACATAAGGTTTACAATATCTGGCCTCCAAATAAAAATTAGTAGGTGAACAGAGAATTATTCTTCTGATAATACTATAACCGGGGGAAAAAAATCAGTCCATAGAAATAGAAACCTTCCCCCTGCTGAGATAATGGACTTAGCAGACAAGGACTTAAGAACAATTACTGTAAATATTGTAAGTATACTCAAGGATTTCAATGAAAACATGAGCATTACAGGGAGAGAAATGGAAGACAAAAAGAACCTAGTGGAACATCTAAAGATAAAAAGTAATACATCTAAAATAAAAAATTTTACTTAATGGAATTAACCATATATAAGATACTACAGAAGAAACCATTAGTAACCTTGATGTTAGAGATCTAGAAATTATCCAAAATTACTACCAAAAAAAGAAAGACTAAAAAAATGAGCACAGCCTCAGGGACTTTTGAAATTGTATCAAGAAGTCTAGGATATATGTGTAACTAGAGTCTCAGAAGGAAAGGAGTGAGAAAAGGGAACAAAAATAATTTGAAGAAATAATGGTTCCATTTAAATGAAACCTATAAGCCCATAGATCTACGAAGCTCAACAAACCCTAACCAGGATAAAAACAAAACCATACCAAAGCATATCAAAATAAAAAATTCGAATAAGTGAATTTTTAAATATTCAGAGAAAACAAAATACATTAGAGAACAAAAATAAAAATTACAGCAGCCCAGCCAGTGTGGTGTGGTTGAGTGTTGACCTGTGAACCAGGAGGTCACAGTTTGATTCCCAGTCACGGGACATGCCCAGGTTGTGGGCTAGATCCTGGTGGGGGCTATGCAGGAGCCAGCCAATCAGTGATTCTCTCTCATCATTGATGTTTCTAATTCTCCCTCCCCATTCCTCTCTGAAATCAATAAAAATATTTTTTAAAGAGTTACAGCAGACTGTGTCAAAAGCTATGCATGCCAAAAGTTAATGGAATGACATCTTTCGAATGCTGGGAAGAAAAAACCTGTCAATCCAGAATTCTGTTCTAAAATATATACACTTGTCAAACTCACCAAATTGTGCATTCAAAATGATGCAATAAAATTCATTTTTTCAAATGAATAAAATTGATTTTTAAAAGTAAAGGAAAACAAGAGAAGAAATTTTTCTTGACATATTCTGAACTTTCTAGCAATTAAATCAAAGGGAAATTCAGCAGGTTACATTGGTCTTTTCTTAATGCATAAAGACCAGGCTGTATGCGATTGGTTTCTGATTTAGTAGATCTGAGGTGGAACCCCAAAAGTTGTCTTTTTTTTTAATGCACAGCTAGGTTTGGGAGCTATTTAGTTACATAACTCCCATTGTCTTTATTATAGTAAGAGTAGCAATTATTCAGGAAGAAAATCCCATTTAGAGTATATAAAAGCAGTATTGTTATCCTGAAATCTCAATATTTTTGGTCAGAGAATATACCAGCATGTCAGTCTGTCGTCTCCGGAAGGGCAGGGTCTTACTCATGTTTCCCTCTGCAGCACCTGTGGATTCTTCTCAGAATGAAAAATGTCACTTGGAAATGTATTCATTCTGAAGTATATACCATTAAGTATGGAAAAGATACAGCTCCTTCTCAGGCCAAATTCATGCCCCTCTGGATAAGCATGTTTGCCCGTCTATTTAGTACAGATATCATTCATTCACCATTTGCTCAACAAATATTTTTTCTCATCTGCACCAGGCACCATTCTAGATTATAGTAGGAACAAAACAGATGAAGTCTCTGCATTCATGGGGCTTCCCTTCAGGAGGGGGAATTGTGACGGAACAGATTTACTTATGCAGATATTATAGTGTGTTGTTGATGCTGCTAAATGTTAAGAAGAACATTGAAATGGGGCAGAGGGGAAAGGGGGATCTGGGGTGGGAAGGTTCTGCTGTTCATGCTGGGTGGCTGGGGAAGGTAGCATTTGAGCAGAAACCTAAAAAACGTGAAAGAACAGCCTATGTATATCCATGGGAGTGGAATACTCCAGGGATATGGAGCCACAATGCAGGAGCATGCCTGGCAAATGAGATGAAGCAGGGGAGAGGGGTAGGGAGGGTGAGCGCACAAGGTTGTGGGGGAGCCAGCTCAGAGAAGCCTTAGACCAGGGGTAGGGAATGTCCAGCCTGCAGACTATAGAAGGCCCTCAAAATCATTTGGGCTGGTTCTGCCAAGACATGAGGGATGAGTTAATTAAATGTTTGACCAAATATAGCAGGCTAATTTTTTTTTGTAGTATTTCTGTTTCTTGAATCTTTTTTCTTTGTAATCTTTATTGTTGAAAGAATTATATGTGTCCTCTTTTTTTTTCTCCCATTGACCCCTTATAGCCCACCCCCATCCCATGCCTCCACCACCCTATTTTCTGTATCCATGGGTTAAGCATATATGCATATAAGTTCTTTGGTTGATGTCTTTCCTCTTTCCACCCACCCCTACCTTCCCTCTGTGATTCCACAGTCTATTCCATGCTTCTATGTCTCTGGATCTGTTTTGTTCATCAGTTTATTTTATTCATTAGATTCCACATATGAGTGAGATCATGTGATACTTGTCTTTCTCTGACTGGCTTATTTTGCTTAGCATAATATTCTCCAGGTCCCTCCATGGTGTCTCAAAGGGTAAGAGATCCTCCTTTTTTTACTGCTTCATAGTATTCCATGGTCTACTGGTAAATGTGCCACAGCTTTTTGATTGTTGATTTGTTGATGATAGCCATTCTGGCAGGTGTGAGATGATAACGCATTGTCGTTTTGATTTGAATCTCTCGTATAATTAGTGACTTTGAGCAGGTTTTCATATGTCTTTTGGCTTTCTGAATGTCCTACTTTTGAAAGGTGTCTATTTAGGTCCTTTGCCCATTTTTTAATTGGATTTTTGTCTTCCATTTGTTAAGTTGTATGAGTTCCTTATATGTTTTGGATATTAACCTTTTATCAGATGTATCATTGCCAAATATGTTCTCCTATACAAGTGGGCTCCCTTTTCATTTTGTTGATGGTTTCTTTTGCTGTGCAGAAGCTTTTTATTTTGATGTAGTCTCATTTGTTTATCTCCTTAGTTTTCTTTGCCCTGGGAGATGTATCCGTAAACATATTACTGCGAGAGATGTCTGATTTTGCTGCGTATGGTTTCTTCTAGGATTTTTTATGGTTTCACATCTTACATTGAAACCTTTTGAGTTTATTCATTTTTAGTTTATTCTTGTGTGTGGTGTAACTTGTTGGTCTATTTTCATTTTTTTGCATGTATCTGTCCACTATTTGCAACAGCATTTATTGAAGAGACTGTCTTGATTCCGTTGTATGCTCTTGCCTCCTTTGTCAAATATTAATTGAGCGTAATGGCTTGGGTAAATTTCTAGGGTCTCTGTTCTGTTCCTTTTATCTCTATGCCTATTCTTGGGCCAGTACCAGGCTGTTTTGATTATAGTGGCTTTGTAGTATAACTTGATATCTGATATTGTGATCCCTCCAACTTTGTTCTTCTTTCTCACGATTGCTAGCAGACTGATACAAAGTTGATAATTTTTATGGCCCTCGAATGATGTTACAAATATCCAAATGGCCCTTGACAGAAAAATGGTTCCCCACCCCTACCTTAGACATTATCATGGGGACTTTGCATTTTTCATTGAGTTGGGAAGCCCTTGGAGGTTTTAGGGAGAGAAGCAAGCATGATCTGATTTAAGTTTTAAAATGATGACTAGTTGCTGTATTCAGCACAGATAATAGCAGAGCAAATGCAAAAAAGGGGAGACAAATTAGTAGCCTTGTTGAGGCATGGGTGCATATTGTGTACCTAGAATGCCTCCTCAATATTAAATTGGTTTTATAGTTCTACTTACTGGGCTTTAGAAATTATTTTCATTCAGCTGGTATTTACTCAAATACAGCTTAAATTTGCTACAATAGCAATAGAAATAATTTTCTAAATATAATGAAGTACACTGCTTTTGTAGCTTGGTTGACTACCAATGGGAAATAATAATACTTTACAATTATATAGAGTGTTTGAGAGTTTAAAATGCAGTGTTTATTCATTATCTCATCTAATCCTCACAGTTTTTTAAGATTGACACATGGTTGTTTCCTTACAGAGGTGGACACTGAAACATTACATCCCAAGTATATTGCAGGGCCCCCAAAAAACTAAAACCCAGGTCTTTTCTCCTCATCTGAATCCATTGGTTTTGATTAAAGGAGTCTGTTATGTTCAAATGATGTCTCAAGATGTTGGTGGGAAAGGGGACACTTAATATAGCAAATTTAGTATATTGTTTGAAGACCATGAACTAGTGAGCAAGATACTATGCTTGGAAGAGATACATACAAAGACAAAGATGTCTAAAACATATTCCTACCCTGTGAACTTAATACTTGGGTGGTGATACTTATAACAGTAAATATGGTAAATAACTACTACTAAAAAATGTCATATGCTCAGTTTCAAACAAATGATACAGCCAGTAAATAGTAAATTCTTTAGCAGTTCAAAGGAGGCAGTGATTCTGATGGCCTGAGTATTTAGGGCAACAGGGAGGAGGATACCTGAGCTAAAGAATGGGCAGGATTCAGTCAGACAATATTAAAGAAGGGTTTCTAAACCTGGCGGGGGGGG
>NW_006286677.1:1787836-1793931 GCF_000327345.1 Myotis davidii | reverse complement strand
TGAGGGAGAACACATAGAATTAACAAAGGCTTAGTGATAAGGGGTTTTGTTTGTTTTAGGGTGTGTTTTTTTGAGACAATGATTAACAGTTTAGTCAGAATACAAAGGTTGGTTTGAGAATAAAAGGGTGACTACTACTTTTATACATAAAGTACTCCTGATAACTAGGCTGAATGTACACAAGTTATACATGTAAGTTAAAACATTGGAGAGCTGAAAAATCCAGTAAAGTTCTTATTTACATTTTGCCTTTTACAATATAATCTAGCAACTTTGTGGTTTTATTCTTTCTCTCTGTGTTAATCCACTTAAGTCAAATATGCGTCCGATTAAAGCTAAAAATGTTAATTTTACCATACCATACTTCATGATTTCCAGGCAGCTCCTTCCAGGAGCTTAAAATATCTGTTCATTAACTGTCTCCATCTGATGTGGTGGCTTAAGAAGTGGTTTAAGGGTGTTGATATATAAAAGAGCAGATTGTCAAAAAGAAAAATATTCAGAGTTGAGGGTCTACTAGTATAATGAAAATTAGATTTGGAAAAAAAGACCAGGCTATGTAGAGTCTAACATTTCTTTCAGTTCAGCAAATGTTGCATGTCTACTGTGGCTATCTATGACTTAGATGTGCTGTGCTAAATACTGGAGTATATTTGAAAGCACAACCCTATTCTTGAGTTCACATTTTGGTGGGGTGGAGTCAGAGAATATTTCATTTTCTCCTCAAGAAGAGAATTGAGGTAGTGAAAGTGCTTTATTTAATATAATACTAGTAGCTCTGCACACGAATCTGTGCGCCAGTAGCTCGCTGCCACCCTCCTGTAGCTCTCTGCTCGCTGCCCTGCCCTCCTGTAGCTCTCCACTGTCTGCTTGTAGCTCGCTGCCCCACCCTCCTGCTGATCCATGATCTGGTCATTATGCGGTCGGTCATTACACCTCACGGTGTAACAGATAATTAGCATATTCCTCTGATTATATAGGACTAGAGGCCCGGTGCACAAAATTCATGCACAGGTAGAGTCCCTAGGCCTGGCCGGCTATCAGGGCCGATTGGGGCCTTCCTTCCCCAGCTGCCAGCCAAGGCCTTCCTTTGTTCCATGCTGTCCCCTGATGGTCATCGCACGTCACAGAAAACAGTCGAACTCCTGGTCGGTCAAACTCCTGAGGGGACAATTTGCATATTAGCCTTTTATTACATAGGCTGTTGGTGGTGTAAGGTTTATATTGAAATCGGGGAAACTGAAGGCAGAGAGAGTTGATAAAACTGTCTTCAGACTCACCCTCCCTCCAAAGGAAGTATCCAGTGTGTGTTATTTGAAGGGCGTGCTCCAGAAACATGTTCTATAGCTGCCCTCTGATCACTGAAACAGAATCATCAACATGAAGTCATACTATGTGTTCATGGCTTCCATTTCTTTATTTTCTCCTCCATTCAACAAATACTTATTAAGCATTTACTGTATGCCTGGCACCCTTCTAGGGACTGGGAATATAGTGGTCAGTAACAGAGATAAAGTCCCTGCCTTCATGGAGTTTACATTGTTGCATCAGTCAGGCAACACTAAATAGCTAATGCATGAGAAAGTACCTAGCATGTTGCCTGTCACATAGTAGGTAGGGCTCAATAATTGTTAATTACAGAGTTTGACCTTGAAGTTTGAATTAAATATCTACTCTTGGCAGGACACTTTGTTGGGGTACCCTTTTGCAGGATAAAGGGGAGGAGATGAACTCATTTACAGATTTTTTAAAAATTGTTACATTAAAAATGATGAGTCCTGTGTTCAGTTTTGGGGTGATTAAGATTATATGCTATATTAAATACAATAAGTTGCCTATTCCCGACCACTTTTGCCATCGAAGATGAATGTTGAAACAGGTGCTGTTCTGTACTGTCAAAAGCAGTGTGTTCTTGTCCTGCTTGGGTGATTTTTGTGGGCTCTCTGAATTCCTGAAAAGGCTCATTGTTGTCACTGACAATGTTTCACAGAAACCCTTTATGTCATTATTTAGCAACTGACTGCCTTGGCAAAAGCTATGTCAGTTCTTTTGTTAACTATAACAGCAGTCAAAAATGATGTAAGGGACGAGAAGGCCAACTGAAACAAAGGCTGATAAGTGCATGCAGGCACATGGTCACATCTTTTAGATCAATTTCTGAGTATCAGCTGAAGTAGTATTTATCATATCAAACCAGGAAAAAGCAATGTGGCATTTTCTTTTTCATTGTTTTGTTCAGCTATGACCTGTTACCAGCAACATACGAACACTTTTTTTCCTGTTGGCTTCCCTTTTGCCTTACTATTTTTTTAAATGGGAGTAATAGTTTCATAGTGAGAGCAAAACAAGCCCTTTTGTGCAAATTCTTTGCAAGATTACATTTTCTTTTCTACCTACTTTTCCTAAAAGGCAGGGGATAGGATGACGGGTGTATTTTACTGTTGTTGAAAGCCAATATTTTTTGACTTTCACTTGAAATGAACCCTTGCTTCTATAGAAACCAGAAATAGCTGGAAGTGGAGGTGTTAGGACCTTACATTTAGTTGCCTCCAGATAAAATGCTTTGCATTAAATCTGTGATTGGAAGTCCAAGTTGAACAGATGATGTCGTTTCTGCAATATAGTAGGGTGTGCGTGTACGCTTCTTTTTAGAGCAAGCACTGTAGATATGGAATTAGTTACATGGACTTTTCTCCTCCCTTTTTAGATGTGAAGCCCTCCAATATGCTAGTAAACACCAGAGGACAGGTCAAGCTCTGTGACTTTGGAGTTAGCACTCAGGTAGGTCTCTTTTCCCTCCCCATCTGCTCTCCTCTCTGCAGCATCCCCTTTTTATTTCCAATCTCCTCTCTGGATTGAAAAGTCACCCAGCCGCCAGACAAACAGAGCTCTGCATCTTCTCCTCGGCTGGGAGTGTGGTATTCATTTTTAATCTCCGGGCGAGTTTCCTTCATCAGAATATGATTGTTCATTGTTTAAAGACAGTAAAAACTGCTGATATTGTAATTACTACTTACGAATAGCAAACTTCATTGATATGCAGTGTTGATATGAAGCGTTTTGGCCAGACAAAAGGGAGGGCAGAGTGGGAGCTGTGCCTGGGGAGCCCAACTGGCCCACAATAAAAATTAATATTGGGAGCAACAATGGTGGAGGGCCATTACAATGTGCAGCACAAATTTTAATTAATTTCCATTTTGGGCCTCCCCTGAGAACCCCAGTGATAGTGACCCATGAGCGTGCTGTGATGTTGATTTGAATTGCAGCCACCTTTACTCCCAGCCAAACACGAAGACCAAAGCGAAGGTCATCGTTGTATTATGAGTTGTCAAAGTCTGTTATCCCTCCAGCATATTTAGTGTTCGTTTCATTCTAGTAATGCATGGGGTTTCTTCATTCACATCTTGAGCCATTTGAGTGTGTTCAAATTCTACTTCAAATTGACTTTTTATATCAGATGGTTTTGGGGTACTAAAGCGATAAGCATCCTGCTTAAGTGAATTGTTTAAGGTTATCTGCCATAAACTGTAATGCTGTGCTTGTTTAAATGGAAATCACATTCAAAAGAAAAGAGAGATTTAACCATTTTTAATGCCTTTGTAGATTTGTTCCCTTTTACGTAATTTTTAGTTGATTTATAGAAATGATGATTGTAGGTTAAATGAGGAATAATTGCCCATTTTATTTCCACATTATCTTTATATTGTTCTAACAGACTGTTTTGTCTCATAGCTGGTGAATTCTATAGCCAAGACGTATGTTGGAACAAATGCTTATATGGCAGTAAGTAAACTTATGCAAAAATAACATTTAAAACCAACATCTTTATCTTTATGTACTTGGTAATGTATAATTCTTGAATTAATTCCACAGCTTTAGCCTAACATATCATAAGTTACAAAGTTAATTCAGTCATGATTTGATTTTTAAACCTTTCTAAAAGACATTAGGATTTATACAGGAGCTACCAACTTAGCTGATTTTGTTGACTTAACTGGTTGGCTCGAATGTGGAATAGCTGAGTTTTGAAGTTTAATCCAACAGAAAAATTGCACCTTATAGCATATTGGATACTTTGCCACGTTGCTTATTTAATTAACCCTCAAATATACCAAATTGCCAGTCAGTAAGATTGGTTGTTGTTTCTTTCCAGGAATACAAACATGCTTTGTCACCAGATCAAAATTAAATAATTGATGTGACCAACTCTTACTTATGGATCTCTGAATGTAATGGTTTAGCAGGCAGTTCTCTTTAGAACTTGTACATCTATATTCTGTTTATTTGTTGGGCTCGTGCCTATTATAAGATAATTTAGTTCCACTGAAATAAATTTACCAAGAATAAAAAGTAGAAACATAGAACTGTTTCAAAGACTGATGTGGACTTGGCTTTGACCTTTTTCTTTTTCCTACCTTTCAAGAAGAATAGTCCATAAAAATGCTTTGTGCATTGGTTTTCACCATCACTTCAAGAGTTGAGGGGGTGGGGGGTGAAAGGAGACAAGCAGGAAGTTTATGTAGTATCATTTTTGGAGCAAAGTTTTGTTTTAACATCTTAATTACGTTGTTTTTTTTATTGAGGGTTTTATATTTATTCAGATAGTCCATTCCATTTCCAGTAGTCTTTATTTATATATCATAAAGTTAAACGATGTTAACATGGATAGAACCCTAGATTTTATTCTCAGTAATCTTTGTTCATATACTCTCTTGACCAGAAGATCTTAATATGGATGGAACCCTGGACCTTATTCTAAGAACAGTACTGAGCACTTTTTTAATTGAGATACCAGAGCAGTTCATTTTGGTTTTGTATTGTTTTTATGTTTTTAAAGAAAATTTATTATTTTTCATTTTTCTAGGCAATGTAAAAAAGATATATATTTACCTCTGAAGTCATCATACCTGTTTTTATAAAACTTAAAAACCCACCAGGCTCTACCAAGGTAGCTGAGATTGGTGAACCGCCTTTATAATTAACAAAATCTTGCCAAATGCCACAATTTCAGTCTTGAAAGAATATGAAGCATTGTGATTATATAAAAAAAACAACACTAGGAATGAAACAACTTCTCAACTACCCATCATGTTCTTAGTAGTTTTAAATTGCTCTACTAATTAAATTGCATTATGTTTGAATGTACAAATCCAGATCACAATTGTCTTTCCCAGGTGTACATTAAAGAAATTACTTTTTTCCTTTTTGTTTATGGATGAACGTGATGCGTCCATCTGTTAATTGAAGTGTGAGGATTAAAATTATGAAACGTTAGCTCAGATTGCCAAAGCTAAAATTGCTTTGCTTCTTGGGTGAGTGAATTCTAGTCATCAACTTTTTAGTTCAAGCTGTGAAAAGCTTAAGGTACCTAGGAAGCGAAGAGTGATAGTCTGATAGTGAACTTCGCTCAATTCAGCACGCTCTGGTTGGCCACGTCCTTTCCTAACTGGTGTGAGGTGAGAGGTTGAAAGTGGGAGAAGATAGAAATAACCTTTATTATTCTGTTCTGGGTATTTTTCCCTGCCTTCTCTCTGCTCACAGTCCCATGAGGGAGAAGGGCTGGGCTTGTTTTTTAAGCTACAGTAGGTTCTCATTTTAGCTGGGTAGTCCATAAATATGCTTTTGTGTATTGGTTTCCACACAATATTCCAAAATACTGTAACTTTGAGTTCTACATGAGGATTTCTTCCAGGTGTCAGTGAATGGCATACAGTTCTCAGGCCAAATTCAGCTTACTGCCTATTTCTGTAAAGAAGGTTTTAAAATTACACAGTACTATACAAATGCACATACACAAATGAATACATGTGAAACTAGTGAAATCTGAATAAATTGTAAACTGTACCAGTGTCAATTTCCTGGTCGTGATATCGTATTAGTATAGTACTACCACTATGGGGAACTGGGTTAAGGGTACACAAAACCTCACTATATTATATTATACTAGGGGCCCAGTGCACGAAATTCGTGCACTGGGGGGGGGGTCACTCAGCCCAGCCTGCCCCCTCTCACATACTGGGAGCCCTCAGGCGTTGACCCCCATCACCCTCCAATCGCAGGATCGGCCCCTTGCCCAGGCCTGACGCCTCTGGCAG
>NW_006286677.1:1778809-1786883 GCF_000327345.1 Myotis davidii | reverse complement strand
GAGAGAGATAGAGAGTTAGAAACATCGATGAGAGAGAAACATTGACCAGCTGCCTCCTGCACACTCCCCACTGGGGATGTGCCCGCAACCAAGGTACATGCCCTTGCCCGGAATCGAACCTGGGACCTTTCAGTCCGCAGGCCAACGCTCTATCCACTGAGCCAAACCTGTTTCAGCCAAAATAAATCAAATTTTAAAAAAAAGTTTTATTGAAACATGGTCATGCCCACTTGTTTGCATATTGTCTGTGGCAACTGTGGCACTACAATGGCAGAGTGGAATAGTTGTGGCAGTTGCTGCGGAGACCATATGGCCCATAGAGTGACAAATATTTAGTATCTGGCCCTTTACAGAAAAAAATTTGCCAACCTCTGATCTATGCCAGTAAAAGCTGTTTTTGAAACTGAGTAACTTTAATTAATCACCAGTATTTATTAAGCATCTTCTGCTGTTAAGTACAGTTGAACTACTCTGTAATCCATATAAGACCTGAGCTAAATAGGAACATGGTATTGTATATGGCCACATTATGTGTGACATAAGAAAGAATTAAGTTGTACCAAACATACATTCAGAGAATAAGAAGGTATACAATGTGATGGTTCAAGCAGTATGGGGAAAAGACACTTATAAGAAAGAGATCACTATGGAAAGATGAGCAAGGACTCAGAAATAGAAGGTTATGTGACATGGGTGGAGTGATGCGGTAGAGTAGCGGACAATAATAAATTGTGGGAATATATAATTAGAGGTCATCTGATATAATGCCCTCATTTTATGTCCATTGCCTTCACTTTATGTTCATACATACTTCTATACAGTGATAATAGCAATAATAACAGCTAACAATTAACACTGTGTGCCAGTTACTCATAAACTCTTACAAATATTAACTCTATTTAAATCCTCACAACAACCCTATGAAGTAGGTAATGTTTCATCCCCTCCCTGACTTCAGGGAAAAATCCCTACCTGGGGAAACAACCTTTCTTGGAGAGGTGACCTTGGTTAAAACACATAGTGCCAAGAAGGTGAGCAAATATATTAGGAACAGTATGCCATATATGCCAGGTCCCTTGAAACAGCAAGGATGGACCAGCTCCCGGCAATTCTCATTTTATAGACAAATAAACCAAGGGATATAGAAATTAAGTGATTTACCCAACTTCATACAACTATTAAATAGCAGAGTCAGAATTCAAACCTATGTATCAGACTCCAGAGACTAAACACTTTATTGCTCTACTTCTCACTATGTTACTAAATTATTTCTGTGTTGCTCCCAATCTAGATTATGAACTTCACAGGGGCAAGATTTATTCTGCTCATTCTCTTTATACATAGTGCTAAATTAATGAATTCATAAAAACTTTATTTCAAATATGACTTGTTCACTAATTATAAGCAGACCATTTTTTTTCATATTAAGTATCTTACTTTCATTATAGGGTATAGAAGATCCCCAAATTACTTAGAGACATTTAGCTAAGCTGCTTATATATTGAAAAGAAAAGAAATCAAATAAATAGTCCTGCATGTGTCAATAATCTTACTTCATTCTCGTATAACCTGAAGTGTAAGGTACAAGAAAATGATAATAAGGAAAAAGACAGGGAGGCTCTTCTAAGATCCTAAGGCATTTTAAAAACACACACACACACACAGTGGAGTTTCCTTATAAAGTTAAATATGGAACTGCCATTTGACCCAGTGATCTCACTTCTAGGAATATATCCTAAGAAACCCAAAACACCTATCAGAAAGAATGTATGCACCCCTAAGTTCATAGCAGCACAAGTTACAATAGCTAAGATCTGGAAACAGCCCAAGTGCCTATCAGGAGATGAGTGGATAAAAAAGCTGTGGCACATTTACACCATGGAATACTAAGCAGCAATAAAATAGAAGAATCTCTTGCCATTTGAGACAGCATGAAGGGACCTGGAGAGTATCATGCTAAGTGAAATAAGCCAGTCAGAGAAAGAAAGTATCACATGATCTCTCTCATATGTGGAATCTAATGAATAAAATAAACTGAAGAACAGAGTGGATCCAGAGACATGGAAGCATGGAACCAAATGCGGAATCTTGGAAGGAAGGTGGGGGAGAGGGGAGAAGTAATCAGCCAAGGACCTTGTATGCATATATGCATGGTTCATGGCCACAGACAATGGGACGGTGAGGGCCTGGGGGCGGACAGGGGCCAGCTGGAGGGGGTCAATGGAGGAAAAGAGGGGACATATGTAATACTTTCAACAATAAAGAATTATTTTTTAAAAAAATTTAAAAAACACACACACAAATTATGGGCACAGTGGATTATGTAGGAGACTTGAAAAGTTATCTGGTGAGACTGAGAACCGGAAAGTGAAGTGGTGTGTTATTTTAGAGGCAGATGGTTAGGTTCTATAGACGTTTTAATCCAAAATAGGAAAGATTTTCAACTACATTTTGAAAGGATTTTCAGAAGGATTAAAAAAGGGATCCAGAAGGCTTTGGTGGCTTGTATTAAATTTCTCATAAATTCTAATTACTAAAAATGTTACTCTATTTTAAAGATAGACGTTCCTAAAACTTTAACCCACTGTTCAATCGCTGTGATTTGCTTATTGTAATTTTTAAGTCATATGTAAAGTTTGATATTGTTTTTATGAATAACTAAAGTTTTTATTTTTTTTTTGGGGGGGGGGGGGGGGGTGGATCTTACCCAAATACTTCTTCCTTGGAATCAGAAAGTCAATCTAAATGACTTTTTTAATCTCCTGAACATTGTTTTCTACCCAAGCTATTCCTATCCTTAGAAATTATCTTTACCCGAATAAAACCTATACACATTACATTATCCAACTGGATTGGCCATGCTCAGGCAGTGATGGTGATGTCAGTGGTGATTATTGGGAGGCTAACATTGACCGAGCATTCCCACGGGGCATGAACTGAATCAAGCCCATCACATGACTCATTTAATCTTCACACAACCCCATGGAGTATACATGTTATTATGACTGTCATTTTGCAGATGAGGAAACCAAAGGTGAAGTCACTTTAACCAGCCCAGGGTCTGAGTTGGCAAATAGTGAGAGTCGGGATTTAATGAGGATACCAGGTCCTAGTTTCTGGTCTGAGCAGGTTTGGTTATTTGGTCTAACTCTTCTGCTGAAAATGCTAATCAAAATGAAATTTTAAAATCATCTCAAATATACTGAAGAGCTAAAATGATGATGGGGAACCCCAAGGGCAATTTTCAGATGGAATCCCGAAAGAGTTGGAAAGGCAGAATGTCGGAGCACCAGTGCTACTGTTCCTGAGGCCGTTTTCCTGTCCCACAGCTGTACCCTAGGCCCAGGGTCTAGGGCAGTGATTCTCAGCCTTCCTAATGCCGCGACCCTTTAATACAGCTCCTCATGTTGTGGTGACCCCCAACCATAAAATTATTTTCATTGCTACTTCATAACTGTGATTTTGCTACTGTTATGAATCGTAATGTAAATATCTGATATGCAGGATGTATTTTTATTGTTACGGTATTTTGTGGAAGAGTCACACTCAAGGGGCTAAAGAGCCGCATGTGGCTCTCAAGCCACAGTTTTCCGAGCCGCAGTTTGCCGACCACTGGTCTAGGGTAATACTTTCAATAATAAAGGTAATTTTTTAAAAAAGTGACATAGTAGATTTGTTTGAAAGTCCCAAACAAAACTACTAGATTAAAATTTTAAACTCACTATTTAGTAATACATTGGACATAGCAGAAGAATTAGTGAACTGAAAGATAGATTGAGTTAGAGCAGTCTGACTTTAGAACAATAAAGATAAATTTTTTTTAAAGTCACAGAAGTTTAAAAAAATTGTTTTAAAGAAAAAAGTCACAGAAATTTTTTTAAAAGAAGAAGAAAGAACCCTTGTTTAAACAGTGTGCACTACCACTGACATAGGGATCTTGTTGACTTAACAAAAATCCCCATAGTTTTATACATATTTTGATTACAGACTAATGTAAAAGTATTTGTGCATACTTTCTTAATTTTCTGAGTAGCCTAACAGAACAGAAATTCCTGTATCAAAAGATATAATGGGTGCTTTTGGCAAGTAAACCCCTAGGTTATTGTGTTGCAAAGACAATTCTGGAATGAGTTAAGTAAATATGGGTCATGGGTAAATGCCACGTCACAGAAGGTAGCTGGACGATGTGGGGTATGCATGCCAGCTTGGAGCCACTGCCCTTTAAGATCCTCTAGAAACTGCTTTTTATCTCATCACCATTCCTTACTGTTATTAGTAAGAACAGACCAGGGTTTTTTCACTCCTGTACTTAAACTTCAGTACAGAGGCACTTCCAATGAGAGTTGTGTTTTCCTGTACTTAGCTTTCCACAGTGGTGACAGCTGTCATGTCAGAAAGTAACCCAGCTTTGGCTTTTTAACTGCAAAGTGTCCATCACTGATCTTCTCTCAGTAGTGTGCTACCTGGCGGTTAGGTTTGTTTTGCTTTAAAGCGGGGAGGACAGACAGAGCAGGCCACCTTGGCTTCAAGTGTGAGAACAGCTTTGAATTTTCCAACCTCAGGCCATCAGGTCCTGGTTTCATAATCCAGAATGTGTTGAGTTTATCTTGTACTGTGTCAGTTTCAGGGACCTCAGCATGTTGCCCAGTCCCTACCCACTCTATGAATTCTCTGGGATAGACCCAAAGAGCTGATTATGCTGAGCATTCACTCTTAAGTGCTGCATCACAACAGTAATCTTGTTTTGTTAGCTTGTTGAAAGAATAATGTTTTCAATGAGAGGTTGTCAGAATCTTGTCCTTAGGAGTTCTCTTATTTTCCACCTGATATTTGTTACCATTATCACTCTTTCTTTATTTTTTCTAATCCCTGCCCAAGGATATATTTTTATTGATTTGAGAGAAAGAGAGAGAGAAACATCAATGTAAGAGACAAACATTGATTGGTTGCCTCCCACAGCACCCTGACCAGGGATTGAACCCGCAACATGGGTGTGCCCTGACTGAGAATCAAATCCACGACCTTTTAGTGTATGGGACAAAGCTCCAACCAACTGAGCCACACCAGCCAGGACCTATATTTTATTTTTTAATTTTTCTATGCTTTATTTTCAGCTGTTTGCATTTGTTTGGTAGTTCAGTGGGTAAATATATGAATATATTTAATATTATTGTTCTGCCAAAACATTTTGTATGTCTGTCCCACTCTTACTTGTTTTGTCTGTACTCTACATGACAGATTAATTACAGACTATTGTATAGTGACAACTGTCAGCTAGTGGAATGAAGGAAGGAAAGGAAGAAGAGACAGGGAGGAAGACAACATTTGGTTATTCTTTAACAATTCTAGAGGATTTTAGGACTTTTATGTTTTGCTGTGAGTTTTTGATGGACATGAATGGCAATATGTGGGGAAGTGACATTAGTAGAACCCTTCAGGGGACATGATAATTATTTCATGCTTAAGACCAAATGTGCAGTAAGCATGTATTGCATGCCTTCAGTCAGCACACATGGATTGCACACCCAGGTATGCGCCAGGCATTACACTAGGTATGAGATGAATAATACAATCTCTTTGCCTCTTAAGAAAAACAGACTAGCAAATGGATGGTTATAACACAGTGCAACAAATTAATATTAAAGTTATGAACAACTTTTTAATGATGTACAGAGCCAGGAATTTGTAATTCTCCCTGAAGGGTAGAGGAAGTATTTGCCAAAAACGGTGGCCCTTGAATTGGGCCCATATGAGAAACATTCAGTAAGCAAAGAAGAGGAAGGTAGGTCATTGCTTCTGCAGGGAACATGAAAATATTTAGTGACTGAGCTGAGTGTATCAAAGAATCACCCAGAGAAATTATTTTTTAAAATGAAGATCCCCAGAGCCACCCCAGAGATTCAGATTCAAGAGGTTCATTTGTAATAAGCACCTCAGGCAGTTCTATGATGGCTAGTCTGAAGACTGCATTTTGAGAAATGGCTGACTAGTTCCAGACTAGTGTGTGGCTCTTGTGACTCCTGGTTCAGGGGGCAGTTTGACACACTGAAAAGAACATCACTGGGTGTGAATCCTGGCTGTGTCCTGAATAATACACTTAATGCTAATCCATAGCTCTAGACTTTGGTAAGTCACTCAGTCTTACTAAGCCTGTTTTTACATCTGCAAAATAAAGGCAATATATTTAACTTTGCAAGACTGTTATGCAGTATAGAGTATGCAAAGTATCTAGCTCAGTGTCTGGCTCATACTAGGTGGTCACTAAATGATAGCTGTTACTATCCTTATATAGTGGCTACAAACTAAACCACTCTGTGCCCCACTTTCTCAGTCGTTAAAAAGAGATGATAATAGTACCAATCTAATATGGATACTTACATATCTGATATAAGACACGCATGAAAAGCACTTAAAACAATGTGTGTCACATAGAAATTATTTAATAAATGCACAATGGTATTGTTGATATTGATGATGATGGTGGTGGTATTACTCCTGTAACTAGCTGGCCAGTTCCATATGAATACATCCTAGTACCTAATGAAATAGCAAGACTTGGATAATGGGCTCATTCATGTGTGAACAAGAAACTTGAGAAATGCTGGTGTGGGGGATTAGAACATGAAAGAAAAAGTATTAGGGCAGTGGAATGACCATGTCTATTAGCAGCTGGGATAAATGGTCACATGATACTTGGCCCTTGGGAAGAATTATTCTTGGTAGGAAGGAGGTTTTACAAATTAAAGAAATAAATAAAGGAAGAGAAATAAGACAATCCATCTTGTACCTCAGGGCAGGGCTTTATGTAATTTTATGGAAAGTGGTCCCGGGAGAAAGCAGTAAGTGCCTTGAGGTAGCCTGGTAGGTGAGAGTGGGAAGGCAGTTACAAAGTTCTGGGTTCCTGCTAAGACAACTCAACTGAGAACATCAGGCCCACATCGTCCACACCCTGGGTGTATCTCCTGCTGGTGAGTGGTGGATGCCCACTTCCTCCATCTCCAGTGGACCAGGCTGACCCTGATCCCATTTACTCTTAAGGACGTGTATGGGCTCTCCTGAAGGATGATGACTATGGTGACTACCGGAAACTCCAGGCATGGTACAAAGAATATAATGTCCTGGGAGCCAAGAGATATGGGTTATGGTCCCAGCCCTGCCCTGCTTAGTTCTGGAACCTTATTAAGCAACCATTCCACCTCTGTCAGACATTCATTTGTTCTTGTGTTCATTCAAAAGACCTCTATGTAGTACCCTACTGCATGACAAACTCTGGAGGCGCAGAGAGACCAGGCAGGCAGCACCCACTTCAGTATGAAATCCTTCTATTGAGGTAGAGACTGTGCATGTACTGGCTTTTTAGACCAGGTACTTGCTACATATCTTGGAGGACCTCCAGTCCCAAATGGACCTTTCAGACAGTTCATTCATTCATTTCAACAGAAACCCTGATACATAGAATAAAATGTTGAACAGGTGAATCTGGGCAAAGGAAATTTGGATGATCTTTATCCTCGTCTTAATCTTTCAACTTTCCTAAAGTTTGAAAGTATTTCCAAATAAAAACATTTTAAAAATTAATATGAAATAATTTCTAGTGATCCAGACCTCTCTCTCAAAGCAAATAAATGATAGCATATAATGCATAATGTGTCACTCCACAACTAAGACCCACTAGCTCTGGAGGGAGAGGACCTGGGTTCAAGTCTCAGTTCATTTCCCAGCTTAGGATTTTGCCTAAATGATTTCACTCATCTGAATCTGCACTTTCTTCACCTGTAAAATAAAGTTTTCATCACAGGGACTTTGTGAGGATTCAGTAAGATTGTAATCCTATCTAATAAAAGACAAAAAGAATAATTAAGCGTGCCTCTGCTACACTTCCCATTGGCTAATCAGTAAGATATGCAAATTAACTGCCAACAAAGATGGCGGTCAGCAGCTGAAGTGAGCAGGAGGCTTGCTTGCTCCAGTGATGGAGGAAGGCAAGGTTCCCCGCCTCTGCGGCCCGGCCTCTGAGCTTGCACTCTAAGAAACAATGTTGCAATTATAGAAGCTAAACAATCCCCAGAAACCC
>NW_006286677.1:1774997-1778395 GCF_000327345.1 Myotis davidii | reverse complement strand
TGGCTGCCAGTACAGCGGTGGTGGTGGGAGCCTCTCCTGCCTCCTCAGCAGTGCTAAGGATGTCCAACTGCTCCCCGCTGGCAAGTGGACATCCCCCAAGGGCTTGCTGCCAGGCTGCCAGAGGGATGTCTGATTGCCATCTTAGGCCCAATTCCCAGGGGAGCAGGCCTAAGCCAGCAGGTGGTCATCCCCCGAGAGGTCCCAGACTGAGAGAGGGCACAGGCCAGGCTGACGAACCCACCCCCCCCACCCCCGAAGTGCACAAATTTTTGTGCACTGGGCCTCTAGTTATATATAAGCTATATAATTTCTAGATCTGATCTACATAATACACATATGCATATAAAATTGCTTTGTTCTTTATAAAATGCTGTGCAAAGGTAGCAGGCTCTCTGCCTCAGCTGAGCTTGTGGTAGTGTATGTGATCTCTGGAGTAGCTTACATCAACTCACAAGCTCCCTTCTCTTTTCTTACAGCCTGAAAGAATTTCTGGGGAGCAGTATGGAATCCATTCTGATGTCTGGAGCTTAGGAATCTCTTTCATGGAGGTATGGTGTTTTTTATAAATAGATGTTTCTATGTATATTCATAGTAATATTTCCTCTCTGGAAGAATATATATATATGTATACACAGTGTTTAAAGTTTTTATTTTGATATCCTTGCATGGCTTTTGAACCAGCTATTTCTCACAGGTCACCTTGTAAAAGTTAACCTAGAGTGCTTCTTAAAAATGCAACTTCCAGACTCCATCCAAGACCAGTCCATATCGCAAAGAATCTGCATCGTTAGCATGTTCCCTGGGTGATCCTTATGTACACAAACACAGAGAACCTGTGTTCTAAAAGACAGTTCAGAAAAATTCTGGTTGGAATGCATATATCACTTCCAAAGGTGATTACTTTAAAGAGTACAGCCCTACTCATTTGGATGTATAAGTTCTATGTGTTTGTTTAGAAAGAAAAAAGTCACCTTGTTCCAATATAGTCATATCACATGTGAGGGCACAGGGTGTGATATCATCTGGGGGGAGGGTAAGGTGTATGTATTTAATACAATTTAATGCTTCTGCTCTTTATAAATGTATTTAGAATGGACTTTATCTTAGTGGACTATTTGAAGCCCCACTAGATCTCTGTGCTAAGATTTCTGTATCATGACCCTTGATCTACAAGGAAATGCATATGATTTATATTAGAAGAACATCTGGGTCTGAGTTATAGTATTATAGAGTCTGGACACTCATAAGTGCTTCAAAAATACTTTGATTCAGATAAAAGAGGGCCTTTTTAAAACTATAAAGGATTCCTTAAATAAGATCATAGATAGAGTTGCATTCATGCTTTTATCACCTTCTTTTGGTCAAGTACTTTTTGTATGATTTTTGTAATGTATGAATGCAACTGGATTTGTAAGGAAATATCTTCAGACTAAATTCACCTGCACTGAGGAAAGAAAGCAAAAATAAAGTATTCAGTGTTTATTAAACCATATTCTCTACTTCTTCATAAAAAGGGCCTCCAAAAGGAAATGCAATATGTGTGCATCAGCTTATTGGTTAGCCATAGTAGTGGACAGACACTCAAAACAGTCTCTCAATAGAATTCTGAAGGGATTGTTCAATTAGCCTTTGTCAGGGGAAACTAGTACTTTTGATTTGTGAGGCTCAGGCCTTCCTGTTGCATAATTTTCCTTTAAATTTTTGTCATTGAATGTATTCAGTAAATGACCAGATAAACTGTAGAACATTTGTAAAGTTGTGCGGTGTAGAGATAAGAACCCTAGATTCATTAGGAAAGACCTAAACTACAATTCCAACTTGGCTACTGGCTTTCTAGGTGGCCCTCTGTGAACCTCACTTGGGGTTTCAGCTTATTCATCTGTAAAGTAGGGACCTCTAAGCTCCTTTCCAGACTAACATTCAGTGACTCTAAGCAGTCTGCTGTTGTCTCTCTTTAACTTCCTGCAACAACTCTAGAGTTATATGACTTAGACAGTGGTATATCCTAGCTTGGCATAATTTGCAGAGGCATAGCAATACTGTGAGAAAGCATAAATAACAGATTTAAGATTTTGAGCCCATATAAATATTCACCATCCATTCCTTCCACATTTATTTTTTCATTCATATATCGAGGTTGTGCCATGCCTGCTGGTAAGCATTGGGGATATAGCAGTGAAAGGAGACTCCAGTCTCCACTCTCATGGAGTTGCATTTGGTGAGGGGTGGGGTATGAGGAGAAATAAAAGAGAATTATAACTAAATATATAATTTGTCAGGTGACGATAAGTCCTGTGTTTTATACCAAATTCATTTGGGGTACAAGATAATGAAAAATATGTGATAGGGAAGGGGAGTAGGAGGTTTTGAGTTCATAAATGAGTAACTGTAGGCAATTCAATAATGAACAGAACTCCAGGGTTCTTTGGGGGCAGATGAGATGAGAACATGACCTGAAGAGTTTGGAAAGTTAATCCAAAAGAAGCACTTGAAGGTCAAAGTTCTTTTTTCACCACAGTATGCTTGGCGTAGACATGATAAATCTTTTTTAAAATCACTATAGATAGAGAGCAGTGTGAAGCTCAGTAGCACTTTAAAATTCTGAGTGATTGTGTTCTGAAAAGTTGACCTCTTCTAAGAATTGCTTCTCTTCTGTTTATCCTCACTTTCAATGTTTACACTCTGAAGAATAGAAAGTTTCATTTCCTCGATAATTATTATTTTAGCACTGACCACGTGCTAGGCCTTGGAGAGTGGGACATACAAAGCTGACAAAAGCCTGCCTCTGCTGGAGAAGACAGCCGCCTGACACCCCGAACAGTGTAACAAGGCCTTCAGGAAAACGTTTATGAAGGACTCAGTCACAGAGGGTGGGCGGTGAGGTGGTTCTCAAAGGAGTTGACAGTTGAGCTGGGTTGGTCTTGGAGGGAGATTGCCACTGGGAGCAAGAAAGAAAAGGTGGAGGAGCCCTGGCCACCGTCAGCACACTCTAAGGTGGTCCTCTGTAAACCCTTTAGGAGAGCTCCCTTGTCAAAACAGGCCGGTCTCAGCTCGGCCATTCCACTACTTCTGTGTGGATACCTTCCTCCACCTGCTTTGAGTCAGTCAGTTTATTTTGCTTGCGCGTGAGGGGTAAAGAAACAAAGGGATAAAAACTATGGGAAGCTGAGCAAAGGAATTTTCCTGAAATTACACAAGAATCAGATAGATACAAAATGGGAACTAGAGTTTTCTCCCTCCACCTAGCACTCCCACCAGCCCCAACCCCCACAATTCCATAAGCTCCTGACCCCTCCCTGATGCAGGAATCAGAAGGTTGCCTTCGTTGTTTTAAACTCCTAACATAACGAGCTTCACCCCTGCTTGCCGGCTTCATACTGCCCCTCGTTAATGTGCTG